>NC_026157.1:3751032-3796262 GCF_000512975.1 Sesamum indicum
CCCTAAAATCACCTGCTCAAAAATTAATTATTTCAATATATATTCAATTATTTCATAATAAATTATGTAACCATCCTGATAAATTGGGGGATAATATGATTGTTTTTTACTTGAAATTCATGCAGGGATCTTGTTTTCTTGCAGATCTAACAAGACCAGTCTCATGCAACGTAACGTCACTCTGGTATATGCGCGTAATGCCCTGAAATTCAGATTATCTTGGAAACATAATTATACATATTTTATTGGGATAATTATCTTCTTTTCCTAAAATTTGGTATAATTACACAAACTTTGTGTGATTGAAAAATTATATCTAGTACCCTTTAGATTTACTTCTGTTAACAAATAAGTGTCTTGTTAGTCAAAATTCACCAAATTTATTGATATTAACAAATATATATATATATATATATATACATTTTACCCCTGATTGGCTTATTACTGATCTATTACAGGTTAAATAATTTTTGACTAAATTACCCTCACACGTCTTTACGCGTTAATACATGTTTTTCACCGTTATAAGGGTAGTACAGTTGGAAAAAAATTGTTTGACCTGTAATATGTCAATCGAGAATAAATATCAGTTTATATATATATATTTGTTAATATTAACAAATTTAGTAAATTTTGACTAACAAAGGGATTTATTTGTTAGACAAAAGCAAATCTCAGATGTGCTACATGTAATTTCCAATCACAAAAAATTTATATGTAATTATACTAAATTTTAGGAGAAAAAAAAGTGTAATTATCTCTATTTTTTATATGTCATTAAATGATTTAAATTACAAGTTTGAGATATAATAATGAAGAAATTATTATGTAGCAGTTGAAATTTCATGCATGGGTTTCATTAAACTTCACAATCATGTCCTACGCACTAATTCGTCAGCACACCTTTCACACTTATATTTATTTTTCTACTATATATATATAAATTAAGAGTTAAAATTCAGAAATAGTATACATGTATAATCAACTTTGAAATTTTTGGCCCATTTCTTGACATTAGTTACTACTCTTTGACTTGCCATGATTTTCAGTAGAAGAGGTTGCACTCTCCTTTTATTTTATTTTATTTTTTTCAAACTGATCAATCGTCAGTCGTATATATGGAAGGGAGCAAAGGCCAATTTTTCCTTTCAATTCAATTTGCACGAGAGATAGCTGTCCATTTGGATTGGTTAAACTAACGGCCAGATCAATTTTATAAAAAAATGAAATCTTTAGAAATCAATATCAAAGACGCAAAACATTAAGGACCAAAATCGAATTAGTGCCTATATATATAGGCCAAACTCTATGGGTGTCATGTCAAGTATGCCCTTGGTTTGCAATTAATTTCCTCCATTGAAACATTATTTTTCTTTTTGAAAAAATGGAGATATGTATCTCACTTCCATCTCCTTCCTTACATGAGATTGTTCATTTTTCCTTTCTTCTAACCTGTGGATGCAAAATTACAGATTCTACCTTTTATTTTTGAGATCCACTTCATCTTTGAAAAAAATAATTGTTGGGAAGGGGGGCGGTGTTGGGCGAGAGCGGTAATATCAACACTCTCATTTCTTGAGATTTGGTGTAAGTATACAGAAATTCCTCATGGTTTGAGAAATTACATCTAACACTCTTGAGGTTTGCTTCCGTCTAACAAATAAGTCCACCCACTAGTCAAAATTCATTGAATTTATTGATATCAACAAAAAAATTAAATTAAAATTAATATTTACCCGCAATTAACTTATTACAAATTTATTGCAGGTTAAACAATTTTTTTTCGATTAAACTATTCTTACAACGGTAAAGATATTACCTCCTCACATGCATTAAACGTACGAGGGTAATTTGATCATAAAAAAACTTATTTGACCTGTAATAAATCAGTATTAAGTCAATATAGATTTTTTTTACTAATATCAACAAATTTGATGAATTCTGACTAACAAAATAACTTATTTATTAGACCAAAGCAAATGGCAGGAGTGTGAAATATAATTTTTTGAATTATAAAGAATTTACGTATAATTATACTAAATCTCGTGAGAGAGTACAATTATCCCAAAAAAACATAGAAATGTGGATAATCATAAAATTTGAGCTGCATTCTACCCAATGGCATTACACTGAGAATCCAACATTATCCATGTCTATATA
This sequence comes from Sesamum indicum, assembly GCF_000512975.1. Taxonomy (NCBI): domain Eukaryota; kingdom Viridiplantae; phylum Streptophyta; class Magnoliopsida; order Lamiales; family Pedaliaceae; genus Sesamum; species Sesamum indicum. Next base: position 3,753,193 of record NC_026157.1, read on the forward strand.
TGCATATCCACTTCTTAAATGAAATGGTACAATGTGTGCAGTGTATCAAGTAGTGAATAGGTATTCATGAAAGCCCCACCCTAAAACACTACACCAAGTACAACCTGCCTTTCCACAATTCTTATCCTCTCTTTTGTTTGTGATTGCTCAATTTTGACCATTTAAATTTTAACAAATCTCTCAGCCCCTATGATGGGATTTTTGACAATCATATGATAAGATTGAGTCAATTGTACTTTTCAGGATTCAATTTAGGCTAAATTACTTTTAGCCCTCTTTTCAAAGTATGAAATTATATTTTCCCCAAAAAATTTGAGATTATATTTAACATTTAAAAAAAAATTATTTACACCTAACCTTTTTCGTTATGATTTAAACGAAAAATGCTGATCTTAGCAAAATAATTTACATTAATATTCAATTTTGCTCATCATTTAACATTCTTAAGTGTTTTTTCGTACTTATAAATTTAAACTATTAAACCACAGGGCTCGGAAATGTTCTCATGGTCTCTTCTCCGGGAGTTTCCCTTTGATTTGATCCTTGAGTTGTCTTATTTCCTGTTAGACTTTGGTAGAGCGATGGCCGCCGTCTCGTAGTCTTCGCTGCCCATTAAAGTGCCTAGGATCTCCATCATCATATAGATTCCCTCATACCCCTTACGGACGCCTTGGGATTGTTACCTGATCTTAATAAAAGACTAAAATTGTCAATCACATAATTATATTACACGTATATTAATTATTGGTTCAATTAGCACTAGATGAACAAAATTTGGGGGGTCTAGGTTAATAACTTTATGTAGTGGCCTAAAATGTTGTTGGTCCACTCCATCTGAATCAAGACCTGTTAGTTCACCACATTATTAGGTTAATAACCTGTACGGTATTTTAATTCACGACTTTTGACTATTAATTATGGATTTTTTATAACTCAATATTCGTGAAAAGCTAAGAAACTGCAACGTCATTGATCAGACTGTCCTGAATAATCCCTTTTTTCTCAGATTATTATCGATTTAATCATAAAAATAAATAATTATTTAAGAATTTTAGACTCGGAGTCTAATTAGCTTTAGTTTTCTGCTGGCCCGACATTCATTTTTCGATATATCTAGTTAGGACGTAGCTTTGGTCTCAGTGATAACGGGTAAAATTATATTTTTAATTTTATAGGATAGGGGAAATTAATACCTTTCGTTATCTGTTTTACGGGATTTTCAAAATGGTTAAAATTGAGAAAATTGAATGCATTTATTTCTATGCTTTATGAAATTCCAAAATTAAAAAACTCGACGCTTTTAGTTCTATATCTAAGTTTCTGTTAAAAAATATACGGTAAGAACACATGCAATGTGCATGTCCATCATTTTGTGAGTAGTCAAGCTAACGAACACGTGCATTGAATGTGTCCTTAGCCGTCTATTTTTTTACGAAAATATGATCATAAAATTAAATGTGTCGAATTTTCTCAAATTTGCGATTATTTTAAATTTTTTTTTAAAATTGAGGACTAAAAGTATAATTTTATTTGGATAACGAGTCGGACCTCGGATAATTGTTAATTTTGCATTTTTATATTTTGTTTTCATTTATTGAGACTCGAACAAACTCTTCAGCTATCATTGAAATTTAATCGATTCAAACTCCATTATATATACTTTATTTTCTTGAAATATTAAAAAATCTTCATTATTCTTTATTTCTAAATTATTATTATTATTTTCAAATCCTTTTGGGTGAACGCGCACTCTCGTGCCGGCAACCACCTTTGTGCATGCATGGGTGCACTTTTGGGATAATTTGCATTATTCGATTAGTTCCCAACCAATTACCAATCAGGCAATAACACACATTTAGAAAAAGGTACCCACGGTACCAAAACGTCCCTACCTTTTGTTAATCCAAAAGTAGCTTATAGCGATCAACTTGTTATTCCAACGAAAGGGTAAAATAGTAAATTTATAAATATAATTCTTTATCGGGGTCTAAGATCGAGGAGTTTGGAATCTTAGAATAGATAATCGTTAGACTTGCTGAAAGGTCTAAGCTAAATCAGCTCAAAATCGAGATAAGGTAATGCAAACCAAATATATTTAATGCTGGCGAATTATAATAAGGGATAATTAGATTCTCCTTCCCTGAGATTTGGTGTAATTATACGTAGATTTCATGTGGTTTGAAAAATTACATCTAGCACTCCTGAGGTTTGTTTCCGTCTGACAAATAAGTCCCTCCATTAGTCAAAATTAACCGAATTTGCTTATATTCACAAAGAAAATCAGAAAAAAAAATCTATACTTACACCTAATTGACTTATTACTGCTTATTGCAAGTCAAATAAATCTTTTTTCAAATTACCCTCATACATTTTCACGCGTTTGGGCTTTAGAAAAAAATGATTCACGATGTATCAATTACTAATGCATTTTGATAAATTATGTTGAGATATAATAATAAATACAGCTCACACACAATATCCACCATACTTATCATATAATTAACTGCTTTATTTAAATTGTATACTAATCATATAATATAACAAGAATAATTCACTATTCATCATATAATTTATTTGAGTAAAACTTATTTTAATTAATACATAAATTATAGGACAAATTACAATGACCTCCCCTAAAGTTTGTCATAATTATGAATACCCCCTCATTGTTTAAAAAATTACAAATATCCTCCTAATATTCGATGAAATTATGTAATTCTTGAATGGAGATATGAAATTGTCAACTTTGCCCTTACTGTATTTTTTTTATTTTTTAAAAAAATTAAAAACTTATAAAAAATCAAACGGTGTGGATGAAAGAATTTTAAAAATTATAAAAAAAATACCTACTTAGTCCATAAAAAATAAAATAAATAAAAAATAAAAAAAATTTATAATTTTTATTCCATAAGGATATTTTGATCAATTCACCATAAAAAATAGATGAAAACCTATCGGATTGAGGTAATTGTTTGACGGCAGTTAATTAAATTAGAGAAAATTTAACAATTTTACAAATAATAAAAAAATATTCGTAATTATGCCAAATTCTATAAAAATTGATTGTAATTTACCCTCAATTGTATAGAAGTCAGAGTTGATCAAGTTTGAATCATTGTATTTCTTGAATTTGAGAGATGCACGTCCCTTCACCATCCAAAACATGTGGAGGAAGGCGAGATCAGCTTCCCTTCTATTTCAATAGTTGTGTATCACTTCAATTTTATCCGTTGATTTGTATATATCCAGTCAGATATATTGTTAGCCGTCCGATCATTTTATCAATATTTTAGTGTTTTTCCCCCCTTAAAAATAGTGAGTGTAAAGTAATTTTGAAGAAATGGAAATGATATTTTAGAATGTATATAGACAGAAAAATAAAAGTGTAATAACTGCAGTCGTATTCGACACGTAAAATAATTTTAATAAAAGATTAAAATATAATAATTAAATTCTAATAATTATAATTGACGAGATATGTTCTTTAATTAAAAAACTGAGTAAGTAGAAATTATTCCTTTTTTTTCCCTAAGCCCAGATTACTTTTCTTTTAAAAATATTGTCCTAGTCAATAAGGCTTAGTTTAGTTGGCGGTTTGAACCCCGTCTTATGCTTGAGATGTTGTTTTTATTGCATAGTAGGTGTTGGTTCGATTTAATTTATTTGATATTATTAAATTAGGGTATGATTAATGTTAATAATTTTTGTTAGAAATTGATATTTTTGATTGGTTAGATTTAATTTATTTGATACTATAGCTATGATTAATTTTAATGATTTTTGTTAAATATTGATATTCAACAGGAATTATTATAATTGATTTATTTCAATTAATAATATATAGTTTAAGTTGTTCTAAATGGATTTAATTGAAAAAATAATTTAACAAGTAATCATTCTCACGACTCTCACTATTTCAATTCTGACTAATCATCGTCCAATTTTAATTTGGAAAAATGGTGTCAATTTCAATGACATGACCTTAAATTCTCTCTCTTGTTTTTTTGTTTTTTGGGTAAAGAAAGTCTGCCACACATGTTTTGGTACATTTTGAAAACATGTTTTTATTACAAAGAGAAAATTATAAGAGTGGAAACAGAGCTCCCGAGGAAACGGGAGTCCCTTTTTCCATTGTCGGAAAATCAGTTTATTGAGTCAAGGGTTAAATAAAATTAATGTTAATTATTAGCAGCCAATTTTCGAGAAGAAATATTGTAAGTTGACTGCAAACATGGAAATTTAGGTAATTAAATACGAAATCATAAATTTTGATGTACCTATGAATATATCACAGCTAGAATATAACCTGTGCTCTGCACGGATTTAATTTAATTATGATTAAAAATTATATTTTTATTCAAATTTCAAATATGTGAAAGTTAATTAATTCTTTTAAAATAAAATCAATGAATTTTCAATAATTAAAATTTATAAATTTCACTTCATGGATTATTATAACACCTACTCTTTCTTTATGCAAAAGCCTCGATCTATTTGAAAGATGAAAATATTCTTACAACATTTTTTTTTTAGGAAAATATGATATTTTTTTTATTATGATCCAATTGTATATAATATCATATATATATAATTTATAAAATCAAGAAAACACAAAATTGATCACAATAGTGAAAAAAAAACCTATTTATGGATGTCCGTCATCAATTAAGAATGTTAGAAGTACTTGGTGTATTAAATCTTGTTTAAATAGTAAATTTTATTATTAAGAAATAACTACTAATGTACTTCACGAACTGATGAAAAGAAAACATTGTTCATGCCTTGACTTGTAATACTCTCCTTTCTGTATAATGTGGACGTGGAATATGATATTAAATTAAATCTTGAATGAAAAATAAAAAGTAAATTCCTAAACATTTTTACTTTTTATTAATTTGTATAAAATTCAATATTTAGTCTACTTAGAGAATAGTGAAATATATATTCTTAAAACAATTTTGGATAAAATTATATATTCTTACAATAAACAATTTTCCTTCTGGAAAGATAAGGTTTATATATATATAAATATATTGAGGAGAAATAATTAACTGGGACGCTGCCGAAGTTAATCCGCCCAACTCGCCTAAACAGCAACCCAAATTCCACCAATAGGCAGACTTCCAGATAACATTTGACAAATTTGGTGCTTTCTTAGACTTCTATTCCACTTACAACATTATTTACACCAAATTAACATTAAACTCACTAATCTTCCGAGAAAAATCAAATTCCTCAATGTCTGCTACCTACGTGTATATATATACACAATTCATCGGATTTAAATTAATTATACAACAATTGTAATATATTTATCGTCTAATCGATATATAGTTCAAGAAAAGTGATCGATCGAGTGTACCAGCACAATTGTTCTATGATTGGTTTGATTCGACAAAATCTAATTTAGGTAAAAAATTTCTACACAATTCTCTCTTTTTTGTGTATTAATTTTGCTATATATTACAGAAATTAATATGAATAAAACGTGTTTCAAACTGCGAATTCAGACATCCTAAATACATACCTAATATAAACCCAAAGTCAAAAATATTCCAAGTCTTGATGGGATTTCGTTTACCACCTCACTATCCTCATAATATATATATATACATATATATGTCTTTGGTATTTCAAAGGCTTAAACAAAGAGTTCTTGCCCGACTTGGAGCTGCAGTTTGTGTTACTAACAAGAATTACTGCAGGAGTCTTATAAAACATTCTTAGTTATTACTTCTTTTGTGTCTTTATTTATACGTATCCTGCAAGGACTCAACTGCTCCATCGATCGATAAAAGCAGCTAATTAACCACCTTGTGATACATATATATATATGTTGGATTAATTGCTCGGGGTTCCTTCGTCGACGTCCCCTCAGGTACTCTTGTTTAGTGTTTTCCGATGTTGATTCTCTGTAGTTTCTCGTCTCGGTTGTTTCAGTTTATCCACATATTCGATATGCTAAAATACATAGTCGCCGAATGGAACGTGTAAAGGGTCGTATGTTATAATCATGCACGGTGGATTTTGTCGTAAAATTTTTATGTAATTCTTAGATGCAAGTGAAACATGGAAAAAGGTTGTCTTTTATTACGAGAGTTCCATGCCCGGTATGGAGAGATTGGGGTTTTAAATTAATTTGCTGCATATATATGTTGTGTGTGCAATTACAGGGTGATTAGTGGTGGCAAATATGGAGATGGGTGGAGGGCTGTCAATACTAGGATGTCTTGTGATCATATTCTTGCTAGTCGATTGCAGCACCAAGATCCATGCACACAGGTATATATTTTACCTCTGAAATTTCTCTTACACATTTCTTGCTTCATGTTCCATTGATCAAGACTCCTCAAATACTGCTTCTTCTCTTTTCTATTCCTAGTATCGTTCATCACTTAGATCTACTCAAAGTTTAGATTTACACATAACATAAGAAACCAATGCCCACTACCTCGTGCTACACAAATCATTTGTTCCCAAACGAAAATTTATAAAGTAAATTACTGCGGGCTCTTATGAGATTTAATTTATCATAATAAAATATTCGTTTATTATTTGAAAATTTATAAATATCCTTCTAAAATTAATAAGTCGTCTAACAAATGTAATTTCTGATTGGCGTATACGTGGAGTTGGAAATTAAGGTGGTGGTCTCCAGAACAATATAGGTTATCTTGTACTGGAGCAGTTGCAGTCGTGTTGAGGAATAGGAAAGTAGGCGTCCAACCACACATAACCCTTTTTCTTTTTCTTGGGACAAAAGACACATTCTTTTTCATAACTAATCCTACTTGTGGAGAAGTTCATTACAACAGAAACCTGCCGCCTTTGAATTTTTTGCCCACGTAATCTTAGTTTGTGGAGAAGTTTATTACAACAGAAAACTGCCACTTTTGAATTTTTAATTCATTATTAGGATAAATTACGATGAGTTCTCTGAAGTACGACATAATTATAAATACCATTTCGCTCTTTAGAAAAGTACCAATACCCCTTATTTGTTAATGATTGTCTAATAATTAGCCCAATTCATTAATCTGAAAAAAAAAAAAACATATATACTACGTACATATTTCTCTTATAGATGCAGGCAGAAAAGATCGCCATGAAATGAGAAAAATTCTAGCCCTCGTCAAATTTGACTATTATTGGACCAATCAAATGTGTGATTTTTTTTATTTTTTGATCTATGTTTCTAATTGAACAATTTACTTAAAATATACATCAATCATAAAATAAATATAATTTATTTAAACTGAGTTGAATCAAAATAAAATTTTCAATAATATGATTAAAAATTATTAAATATTTGTTGCATAAAGAGGTTGAAAATATTCATTTTTACCCATTAAATTTGGAGTAGCCTTTTTTCTCCCCCTACTTTCTTTATTCTCTATTGATTAATAAAGAAGTATACACTTTTGCAGGAGAAATCCAGAGAGTAATCAAGGGTCATCACCTCCAGTCAAGCTCCAAGTTTTGGACAACCATGTAAGACCAAAATTCATGAAGTACAACTTTTCTATTACATAAAAGTAATGACATTCACTTGACTTCCTTTTGTGTTATATTTTTCTTCACCTCTTCATGCACTAGAGAGAAATATCTCCTTTCACTTTGGTTAATTATCATAATTAAAATTAATCATGATTGTGCAATAACTGTTAGTCGTTGTTTCTGCCGGTGAGATCAAAATATTTACTACAATTAAAAATTGTGGCATATATTTTGACCATAAGTAAAACCATTACGAATGTTGATTAATCATGATCAAAACTTAAATTTTTTGCATCGATTTCATATAATCATGATAGACGGTGTTGATGTATAATGGTTTTTAAGCTGCTGTGATTTATAATCTATGAAATTAATCAATTTTTGCAGGTGGAGATAGACAATGGCATCGTTAAACTTACGTTGTTAAAGCCGAGCGGCATGATCACAGGCATCGGCTACAAAGGAATCAATAACGTACTTGAGTATCGCTCTAAAGAAACACAACGAGGGTGAGTAAACTAGCAAATCGATTCGATTTTTTCTAAGTATGTCTAATTTAAATAAAATTAAGAAAAACGGACCTCAATCAATGTTCAAATCCATTTCTTCGAGGAACAAAAAAGAAAAATTATCATTTTAGTCCTATAAATATGGCGGAGTGGCAATTTTAGTATACAAATCTATTTTGTTTTGTAATTTTAATTTTCATGCATTGAGGGCGAAAATAATCCGAATTTGCTAAAATGACAGAAAAAAATGCATGTGTACATGTATGCGACCAATCTTAAATAGGTGCACTTTTTCGACTATTTTAGCAAATTCCAGCCATTTTTATCCTCAACATGCAAAAATTTTAAAATAAGAGCACAAAATTGCCTAAAAACAGTCGTATATGATTTAAATTTTCACTGTTCTATATTAATAAGACTAAAATTGTCATTAACGAAAAATTATGTTCAAATTGAATTTTCTATTATATATTCTATTGAATCTTTTATTACATTTAATAAATACTAAAATTACTTAACTCCATTTATTACATTTTTTCTAGAAAGACCCATAGATCAATGTTAAATGCAATAGGATTTATAATAAAAAATCCAATCCGAGCTACATCAGTCCTTTTTCACTAACTGAGTTTGCACTGCAGCTATTGGGACATTGTGTGGAGCAGGCCAGAGATAGGCAAAAGTTTCTTCGACACGTAAGAATCTCATATTTATCAGGGAAAATTCTAATCCAAATTGAATTTGGCTTAATCTGAACTGTATGATATCTGTCTTCCTCCTGCTGTGCAGGCTCCAATGTACAAGCTTTAAGGTTGTAGCAAAGACTAAGGATCAGGTTGAAGTTTCTTTCACAAAGACATGGAATGTCTCCCTTGGCAACAATGTCGTCCCCCTCAACATCGATAAAAGGTGCATTTTAGGACGTAAACGTTCTTTTATAGTTGTAGTAGAAAGAATGTAACAGTACTAATTGAACATGTTGTAATGATTTTCCAGGTTCATAGTCCTGCGTGGAGTTTCAGGTTTTTACTCATATGCAATTTTCGAGCACTTGAAAGGATGGCCTGATCTAAACGTCGATGAAGCTAGAATCGCTTTCAAGCTTCACCAGGACATGTAAGATCAATTCATGTTCTGTAAACCATGATGATTCTTAAAAGCTGTAAGAAGTTGTTTGAATGACGAATGTTGCATGATTAGGTTCCATTACATGGCTATATCGGATGACAAGCAAAGGATCATGCCATCGGACCGCGACAGGACAGCAGGCCATGTTCTTGATTACAGAGAAGCTGTTTTGTTAACAAATCCTGGAAATCCAAACCTTAAAGGAGAGGTAACACGGATGGATAAACTACGTTTGGTTTATCCAAGAATTTGATGTTTTTCTTCTAACGTGTTGTTCGAAAATGTAATAACTAGGTCGATGACAAATACCAGTACTCGTGCGAAAACAAGGATAATCGTGTCCACGGGTGGATTAGCTCTAATCCACGTGTCGGATTTTGGGTGATAACTCCCAGTGATGAGTTCCGGGCCGGTGGACCTGTGAAACCGGACCTCACATCACATGCTGGCCCGACTTCCTTAGCTGTGAGTCTTCCAAGGATGTCCTAAAAAGATTGTTACATACATGTTTTAGTAAAAAAAACGAACTGTTGATCATTAATCTGTCAAAAAGACTAACTCAGATTGCAACCTGACAGATATTCTTTAGTGGGCATTATGCTGGTCCGAGTTTTGGAATTCGATTGCGCAATGGAGAGGCCTGGAAGAAGGTCTTTGGTCCTGTTTTCATCTACCTTAACTCGGGTTCGACAAATAATGCACTCTGGGAAGATGCTAAAAAACAGGTCAGTTTCTTGGCATTTTAGTTCTTTCTTCACCTAAAATGAAACCTTTTTCACCTGGGTTTTACACTGCCAGATGTCTGAAGAAACCAAGAAATGGCCGTATGATTTCCCGATGTCAGTGGATTTTCCTCATGCCAGTCAACGAGGTACCATCAGTGGTCGATTACTAGTTCGTGACAGGTACATCAGTAGAGAACTTATGCCGGCAAAATCAGCTTACGTCGGATTGGCTCCGCCTGGAAATGCTGGATCCTGGCAAGAAGAAACTAAGGTTAACGTTGCTTTCTTGTAATATCAAAATCTGGATCATTTCAGACAGAATGATCGAAATTTTTACATAATTTTGGTTCCATCTTAATGTTGTCTCAGGGTTATCAATTTTGGACACGAACTGACGATAAGGGCTACTTCACGATACAAGGTGTCCGAGCAGACACTTACAACTTATACGCATCGATTCCAGGGATCATCGGAGACTACAAACACGACATAGATGTTATAATCAGACCTGGTATTTTTCTAATTTCTAGAATGCATTTAAGTTCACTTTGTTCTGTAGTCATTTTTGTTTACCCTGCAAAATGATTTATGTGTATTGTACCAGGAAGCAAAGTTGGAATAGGTGATCTCGTGTACGATCCTCCAAGACACGGTCCAACGCTCTGGGAAATCGGGATCCCTGATCGTTCTGCAGCCGAATTCTACATACCTGATCCGGCCCCAGGCCTTGTAAACAAGTTGTTCATCAACCATAAAGACAAGTAAGCTCTATACTTTAAGACACTAACAAGGTTTTCCTTGTTCTAACAGAATAACTAATAATAATGTCCGAATCCAGGTTTAGGCAATACGGGCTATGGGATAGATACACAGATTTGTATCCGACCGAAGATTTAGTTTATACAGTTGGCATCAGTGATTATCGTAAAGACTGGTTCTTTGCTCATGTTAACAGGTACTAAACTTTCACCTGTTTCTTATTTTTACTATAATGTTTTTTTAAGTATAAACGGACAATTTTTTGCTAACTTTGAACCAACAATGTATTTTCCAGAAACATAGACAACAACTATACACCAACCACATGGCGGATTTTGTTCGATGTAAGAAATGTCAGCAGGAGAGGAACTTATACACTCAGGCTGGCTTTGGCTTCTGCTAACTTCGCTGAAATACAAGTATGTGCTTTCTGTTTCAACTTATCTCCTTTAATCCAAATATTTCTGACATTATCAGCAATTTGGGGCTCTTGTAACCTTATAAAGAAACATTTTTCCGTCATAATTCTTGCACAAATGTTGAGTGCACGGAGCAAATGGAGTCTAGATCTTAGTCTATTTTAATAGTAATTAGTTGTCTACTTTATAGGTATGGATCAACAACCCTTACGGTCATCGCCCTCTTTTCACAACACAACGGATAGGGAGGGACAACGCGATTGCAAGACATGGCATTCACGGGCAATACCGATTATATAGTATTAATTTATCAGGATTTCAACTAGTAAACGGGAGAAACACGATATATCTCAAGCAAGCAAGAGGGTCGAGCCCTTTCGCAGGAGTGATGTATGACTACATTCGGTTGGAAGGGCCTCCTCAGGCCTACTATAATTAGGACAGGCAAATGAAGAAGTGCACATACAACATAGTACATTCTTTTTGTATGGTTGTCGAAGCCTCCCAAATTAGGAGAAAGGGCTGTTCTTTTTTCTTTCATTTGTAATCTTTTGTAGTTTTTCATGCATTTTTGGATTGTTTGATGATCTCGTCTCAAAATCAGCAGAGAAAAGAGAGATTTTCTTTGTCACAATTTATTCAAGTTATATATATATATATATGGCTTTCATCTACTCTTTTTTTTTTTCCGACAGTTGAAACAAATTAAAGCTTTTATATATATTTTGGGGTCAATTAATACTACAAAAACGTAAAATTATATTTCTCCTAAAAATACTGTTGGAATTATACTTGCATACCTTTCGATAACTCTTACTTTACAACTGTACCTCTTCTATTGAGATTCAAATGAAAAATACTGATCTCGATAAAAAAAAGATATATATCTACATATACTTTTAATTCTATGCCGCATTCAACATTATGTAGAAATTGTTGATAATATGGCTAATTTATTTAGCATTTTCAAATTATTGCCATTGGATAAAAAATTGCCAATGAATGAAATTATCCCCTTCCAAATATAAAAATATTATTAGGGTATAATTTGTTAATAAATTATAAAGAATATTGAACAAGAGGTAAATTGAAAGTTTATATAGAATTTTTGATGACGTCAATATTTTTATCCAAATCATAGCAGAAGGAATAACGCTTGTAAATTGAGAATTCTTGGAAGTGGGTGCTGTTGGAAGGGCTGCAAAATGATATTAATTTCAAATGCTTTTTTGGAAAAAAAATTATAATTTCAAATACTCTTTTTAAGAATAAAAATATAATTTGCATTTTTGAAAGGGTTTAAGTGCAATTAATCGTATTTTTTAATCATAGTACAAGAGTTTAAAAGAATGTACTTCAAAAAGAATAAGATGAGGATTACTTTTTTCACTTTTTCTTTTTCCTTGTGAAAAATACATACATGCTTAAAAGAATGTAATTCAAACTATAATAATTTAATGAAAAAAATCACTTCTTTTCTTGAGACTTTTAGAAAATATTTGAATTTTGATTTATTGTTAAGTTTCAAAAATAGTATTTTCACCATACTTTTATAATTTTTTTAAAAAGGTTAAATATTAACAATTATGTTGTAATAAAATCAAAACTATTGTTATTATATATATATATATATATATATATATTGTGATAAGTTTAAGATTATGATTCAATATTTTGTGGCGAATATTATATTTTGTTGTGGTGTTTATGGAGTATAGCTAAAGCCATACATAATTTAAGGAAATAACTAATCATTCTTTCACTAGAAGAATCATGATATTTAATTGCAGTTAGTTATCGTGATTAATAACAAATAGTCGTAGCAAATAGTTATTGATCATGATCATGCAACGGTTGTTGGTTGTGATGTTCGCGGATGTGGCTAAAATATTTGTCATGACAAATGTTTTGACCTTGACTCTTAGCCATGGCAATTAATTTTTCATGGTGGAAAAAAAGTAATTAGAGACAATAAATATAGTGACAAGTGACAACAAATAATTATATTATTACTGGATTGTCACTATACATGTCCCAATAATTGTTTTTAGTAACAACTATATGCACAACCCTTTATCACTAGTTCTTGCTAATGACAATTTTCAAACATTAATTACAATTATTAAAAGGGTGAATTGTCGCGAGCTCATTTGAGGTTTGACATAATTATGAATATCTTTTATTGTTTGAAAAAATTATAAATACCCCCATCCCCATGTTTGATGAAGTTATATAATCCTTAAACAGAGGCCTAGAATTATCAAGTTTATCCTTATTGTATTTTTAAAAAAAATAAAAAATTACCAAAAAAATCGAATGAGATGGATGAAAATTTTTAAAAGATTAAAAAAAAGAATATATGTTTAATCCATCAAAAAATTTAAATTGTTCTTAAAAAAATAATCAAATTGTAATTTAGAGTCAGTAAGGACATTTGAGTCAGTTTATCATAAAAAATGAATAAAAAACAAAGATTAATGAATCAGGCTAATCGTTCGGCGACCACTAAAATCAGGCGGATATTGTTAATTTTTCAAACAATGAGAAATATTCGTAATTATCTTAAACGGGGGCTTCTTTTTCTTAAATTAATAATAATGAATGAGACAGATGGTGAATGCAAAACAAAAGTAGCTTAAATCATTCTGGACGCTGACATACATACATAGAATTTAAAGAAAGTTGTAATGTCAGATTCGGAGTTGTCTAGAAAAGTCAGTTGGCATCAGATGCAAATTAACAACCTTATCAACTTTTTATTTATTATTCAATTTACTCAACACCTTTCTGCATAATGTTTGTGCATTTTTTCTTAAGTAAACAAAATATCTTTAAAAATGTGTACTCAATGTATAATATGTGTTCAAAGTATTCTTACAATAAAATTTATTGATATCTGTAAAAGAAAATTGAATAAAAATTATTTTCACCCCCAATTGACTTATTATTAATTTATTAAAAATTAATTAATTTTTTTCTAATTAAATTAATCTGTACAGACTAATACATATAAGAAGGTACATATTTACCTTTATAAAGTTAGTCTGGTCATGAAATATTTGAGTTTTGATAATTGTTTTTAAAGCGGTTGTTCACATGATAATATAAATAAGGATAAATTATAATTAGTTGAGATTTGACATAATTACGAATATTCTTTTATTTATTAAAAAATTATAAAGTACTCCCCAAATAAAAAATAATTGTATAGGTCCTAAACTGTAAGGTGAATATTACTATTTTATAATTATTGATTTTTTTAAAGAAAAAATAATATTTGAAACAATATAGAATAAATGAGAGTGGGTAAAATAAATAATCCATCGAAAATATTAGTCCATACAAATACTTTTAGAAAATTCTAAAAAATCTATAAAATTATAATTAATAATTCAAAAAAACATATTAGTCACTTCTCTATCAAATGAGTAAATTGTTAGACAAATCTTAAAATAGGAGAGTTTTTATAATTTTTTAAAAAACAAAAAAATATTTATAATATTTCAAAATTTTGATTACTATAAATAAAATACAAAAGTAAAAGATAGATATCTAGAGAGTTCCACCACTAACATACACAGAACTCCAACTATATATAAGTACGACTGCATGATCGCAGCTTCTGTAAGAAAAACCCCTTTTCATAGCTGAATCAATGGCGACTTCACTAGAAACACAGCACCCCATCAAGGCTCTTGGATGGGCTGCTAAAGACTCATCTGGCGTTTTGGCTCCTCTCAAGTTCTCAAGAAGGTACTATTATTACATCTCTCACTGAACCCTCAACCTTTGTGCCTGTTAGTGTTCGCAAATGGGTAAAATAGGATCAATCTTTATTTGTAATAAGGCAGTTAATTTGATGGATGTAAATGGAACAGGGCAACTGGTGAGCATGATGTGCAATTCAGAGTTCTTTATTGTGGTATCTGCCATTCTGATCTTCACTTGGCCAAGAATGAGTGGGGTGGCACCATTTATCCCTTGATTCCTGGGTGAGATTTTCAACTTCTCTGGCTTCATTTTTGTTCGGACAGATTTGGTCAAACTTAAGTTGCAAGATGAGTTGATGTACTTGTCGGGATTGGTCTCTCTTTTATACTGTATATTAATTACTAATTCACTTGCTATGTGATATACCTGGATCCGGTCAAATCGTGTGTGTTTTTTGAAGGATATAGGCAGCTGCAAAGTCTGTGATTGTCTTTAGAATCCTAATATGTAATCGTATGTGTTTTCCTGTGCTTTTTTGGATTCATCTTAAGAAGAGTTATATTTTCCTCCCTTTGCCTGCCGGAGATTGAATGTATCGATGCTGATCAGTTAGTTTGACTAGTTTTTTTAGTGCGATGATGAACAATAATAGAGTGCGATGACGAACAAGTTAATTATTGATATGTAAAGAACCAAAATGTACTTTCTGATGACAACCTTGGGGGAGATTATGACTCGTGGTTCTTTCTATTAGTGATTTTTTCCTAGGACGGAAGGTCCTGATTCATGTACTAAGTGATTTTTTTTGGTGCAGACATGAGATTGTGGGAGAAGTAACTGAGATAGGTAGCAAAGTAAAGAAAGTAAAGATTGGGGACAAAGTAGGCGTTGGATGCTTGGTCGGATCGTGTCGCCAGTGTGAGGAATGTGCTAACAATCAAGAAAGTTATTGTCCGAAGCAGATAATCTCAATCAACAGTCGTTACTATGATGGTACAGTGACATATGGAGGTTTCTCAAACCTCATGGTTGCTGACGAGTACTTCATCCTTCGTTGGCCCGACAACTTGCCCCTTAATTGTGCTCCACTTCTATGTGCCGGCATTACAACTTACAGCCCGTTGAAGCGTTTTGGACTTGACAAACCTGGTGTGAATGTTGGGGTTGTCGGTCTTGGGGGCATTGGGCATCTCACTGTGAAATTTGCCAAGACCTTTGGGAGTCGGGTGACGGTCATCAGTACATCTGCAAATAAGAAGAAGGAAGCAATCGAAACTTTTGGTGCTGATGAGTTTTTGGTTAGCCATGACCAAGAGCAGATGCAGGTAATTTCCTCGGGACTTGGTTTGATTAATTTGTTCTGTAGGCTGTCTTCACTTTGTTCGATATGAAATGATTATTTGGAAGGATAAAGAAATTTGTATGAGTAGACGTTATATCAGAGGGTGACAATGTAATAGACCATACAACATGAATACAGCCTTAACGTATGATGCTATTTTAAGATTAAATTTGTGGTGTGCCGCGAATAGGCTGCTGCCGGCACATTGGATGGAATCATCGATACCGCCTCTGCAAATCACTCCCTTCTACCATTGATAAATCTGCTGAAGCCCCACGGCAAGCTTATCTTGATTGGTGCTCCTCAAAAACTCGAGGTGCCTGTTTTTCCCCTGCTTCAAGGTAATTAGCACCGCCATCCATTCACTTCTACATGGCTGCCATTTTAGTGTAAATTTTGAGACATCATCGATCCTCTGAGTAACAGGTGGGAAGTGTATAGTCGGGACGGCCTGCGGAGGACTCAAAGAGACGCAAGATATGCTTGAATTTGCAGCAGAGCACAAGATACTACCCGACGTTGAGGTGATACCGATTGACTATGTCAACAAGGCCATGGAGCGTCTTGAGAAAGGCGATGTAGAGTACCGGTTCGTTATTGATGTCGGGAATTCGTTGAAGGCTGAGTGATCATATTGTCGTTGTGGAGTTGTTATATTGTCTCTGTTGGTCGCTCTTCTACCATTTTATCTATAGACTACTGCGTGGTCGATTATCCCCGTGAGAATTTAATAATAATTTATCATTTCTTAACTAATAGTTTAACAGTGAATAGTATAATATAAAAATTCAAGAGAATTTGTCCCTGTAGAATATCCCTTCATGAGAATAAAACAATTCATATTGTCAGAAAAACAAATAAGAAGATATGAACAAGAATCAAAAAAATATGTCTTTCACCAACCCCATAACCAAATGTTAAGAAATGTGTTTTTTCCATTTGGAATTTTATATTTAAAACTACTTGAACATATGGTATGATTTTTTATCAAAGACACGATATCTTTATACAACATAACAAATTCTTAGACATGGTACGAACATCATGCAACACTGGGGAAAGATTTTTAAAACTTCAAAATCACTAAGTAGTAAGTGTATGGACAAAATAGATCATCAAGAAGTATCGACAAAAGAGGTTACTACACATGAAACCTAATCGCTGCAGATAGAGAATGCCATGGTATGGATTTTTTAAGAAGAGAATTCAGAGAACAGAGTAGCGACACAGAGAAGAAGAAGAAAATAGTTCTTGTATTCACTCTGATCAACTGGGTTAACAAGATGTGTGATTCGGGTCGAAATCTGCACGACCTCCTTAGTCGGATGAGCTGGTTCTCTAAGCTATTCGAGGTCGCTACCTCTCCCAAACTAATGTAAGGACCCTGAAAAAAGAGAAGCATATCGTTAGGCTTGCTAGGATGGCCCCCAGTAAAACCCTCTGATGCTTAAGTTAGTGTTTGTCATCAAGGTCACGTAAACAGGTCGCTTTCAATCTAGCGAGCCTGAGCGATCTAAAGTGAAGTAGTAGAAACGGCCTACCATAAATGCACTAAGCATGGAGTATTTATAGCATAAAATAAGGGATTATGTTGGTCTAATAGATGTCTGCCACGTGTCCCGGGTTGTCAGGGTCGGATTGCTGAACCCGACCTGGGTCGGGCCAGGCGCAGGTATTCCAGGCGCATTGAAGTATTTCAGGGGCAAAATAATCTTTTTTAGACAAAATTAGGATTATACCCATCATTACTCCCCCACTTCTTCTTAGTGTGCTGAGCATTCTAAGAGAAGTTCGTTCGATCTCGACCTTTAGACTATCCTTGCCCCTTAGCATCTGGCTATTGATTTTGGCACGAATCTCCATGATCTTACCCCTATAAATAGGAAAGAGTTTGACCTCAGCTTCGCCACTCATTTGCGATCTACTCCTCTCTAGGTGCGATCTGCCTTCTCTCACTGCGATCTGCCCTGTCTAGGTTCATAGAGGTACTTTGAATTATGTCTTCAAGTTCTGAGTCCAATAGTTCTAGTAGTTCGTCTGACAGCTCATCTAATATTCATCTGGTAGATCATCTGTGACCTCCCGTTTGCCCTTAGCTCTATAAAAATCAGGTCGGCCCATTTTCTAGGATAAATGTAGATGACTTAGAGGTCGCAACCCCCATTATGACCCTCGAGCGATATGAAACACTATTAGCCAACGACTCTTGCTTAGCATTAAAAGTACATTGCACATGATTGTCACGACAATTAGAAAGAAATATAATATTCCCCAAAATTTTGAGATTATTCTTCCTTCCTCTTTTGATCGAATGAACCAACCTCCTCTAGGTTGCTGTCCTATCTCTATAGTTTATTTAGATGCGGGTTTACGCTTTCCTCTTCCGCGACCCATTGCCCGAATACTTTCTAGGTTAGAAATATACCCGATGCAATTAAATTCGAATTCCATGATGTGCAATTCAACATTCTTTATTGTGGTATCTGCCATTTATAAAATTATTAGACGGGCATTAATGTGATCGTTGTGACTATTGGAAACATTCAATTGAATATTTTTTTTATTTTTGCCCCTTAAACATTTATATATATATTTGAATTGTTACGCAGACTCGCACCAGAAAACCAACCAAACCTATAAGTTTATTTTGAATTTTAGAATATTATTTTGGAAAAATGAATAGTAAATCAAAACAAATAATTTATGTAAAGAAAATCACTTAGAGTTTTATATTGATTCTCTTTTATGGGACCGTTCGACTATTCGAGGTGATAATATAAATAAAATACTAAAGTTATTCAATATCCATACTATTATTAAAAAAATTAGTGTTACCAATTTTTAAATACAAAATGTACCCTTTAATTTATTTACTTTCTTAAAAAATGGTTAGTATAATATTTTCAATATTTTTTAATAATCTAATAATTATATTTTTTTTACACTTTGCCATAAAAAATTTTTTTGTGTCAACTTATCATTTTAACGTTACGAAATTTTACATTTTGTCATTTATAACTGTTTTGCAACTAAATTTTTTATCAAAAAATCACTGCATGCACTGCACATATAATATTTAAGGATTATGTGATGTGATATTTTTCATATATGAACAATATGTGATGTTTTTTCGACAGAAAAATCAACAAAAAGACGGTCATATTTGGCAAAGTACAAATTTTGCATAGTTGAGATTATAAATTGACACAAAAAAAAATTCGATTGCAAACTGTGAAACGGGCATAATTTAAATGACAAATATAATTTATTCTTATTTTTTTCCTCATAAACTTTCATATTTTCAGTAAATCCACAATTACAATTTATTTCTTCTCTCTCACACTATACATTTTTTTTTCACCGGCTTTTTCTTTCTCATCCCCTCACACCATGATTTTTTTTTCATCTCATATCACAATTCTTTTTTATATGCTCGGTGGGACAGAGTGGCACGACGACATAATAAAAATATAAGTAAAATACAGAAATGTAAACTAAATATATTGAGAGTTGAACGCCACCTCGTACAGAGCTCCAACTATAAGTATGATGCTGTGCTCTGCAAACTGAGCATTTCACTGCTGAATCTTGTCCAGAAAATGGCGACTTCACTAGAAACAGAGCACCCCGTGAAGGCTTTTGCATGGGCTGCTAATGACCCAACTGGGGTTTTTGCTCCTCTCAAGTTCTCAAGAAGGTATTATTATTACATCTCTCAACCCTCAATCTATTGCTTGAATGCTTCTCTTTTTTATGGTGATTATATCCTCAAAAAATTGTTCTTTTTCTTACCAAGATGCTTGCTTTGGTACAGGTTCTTTTATAGTTGTTTTCTACGATTTAGTGCAATAAAATCCCTAATAGGCCAAGAAAAAAGAACTCCTTGAAGGGAACATAGGAAGGTCTTCTTTTTTGTTTTTCTTTTTTAAGAATTTGGGTGTTGAATTGCCATTGAGATTTTGTAGCTGTTAGAGTTTTCAAATGGGTAAAATAGGATGAATCCGTTATTTGTAATAAGGCAGTTAATTTGATGGATGTGAATGGAACAGGGAAACTGGTGAGCATGATGTGCAATTTAGAGTTCTTTACTGTGGTATCTGCCATTCTGATCTTCACTTGGCCAAGAACGATTGGGGCTTCACCATTTATCCCTTGATTCCTGGGTAAGATTCAACCTCTCTGGCTTCAGTTTTTTCTACAAATGGCACAGTTTTGTTGGGACAGACTTTTATCAAAGGTTAAATTACAGCAAACTCCCATAAAATTCATAAAATTCCGCATAGTTACGAGTATTTATTTATTATTTTAAAATTACAAATACCCACCACAAAATAGAAAATAATTATGTAGTTCCTAGACGATAAGGTGGATATTACTACTTTACCTTGTGGAAACTTTTTGCAAAAAAAAATTAAAAATATAAAAAAATTTGATGGTGTGTAAAATAAATAACCAATAGGGAATATTAGTCTATACAAATGTTTTAGAAAATATATAAAATTATAATTCATAATTCAAAAGTGCAATTTGGTCAGTTTATCATAAAAATTTAATGCAAGCCTAATGAGGTTAATGAAATTGGCTCGTTGTTAGATGGATATTAAAATATGAAGGTATTTATAATTTTTCAAACCTCTGGAGGATTGCTGTAATTTACGTTTTATCAAACTCGACTGATAAGTTAATGTACTTGTCGTGATTGGTCAGCCATTTTTTTTTTTACTGTATATCAGTTACATATTAAGTGTAATTTCACTTATTGTGTAATTACGGTCAGATTCCGAATATATAACAATTGATGTGTGTGTTTTATTGTGCTTTTACGGATTCATCTTAAAAATAGTTATATTTTCATGCCATTGAATAGTTAATTTGACTGTCTTATGAACAGAGTGTTCGCAGAAATATAAAATAATCACTTATCAGCTTAGCTATTTACAGTGTTTGAGTTCTCGCATTTACATCACTAAGATTAAGATGTTTTGAGCCATTAGTACCATATCACTAACTTTCGCTGCTTATCACTATTCTTTCCGAACACTTGTAATTTTCGCTGTAATTAAACTACAACGTTCTTTACAAATTACCATGGACACCATAATCCACCGTAAACTCTTTCAGTGTTCTTTGCCTGTACTTCCTGCTATTTTCAGGTAGATGCAAAAGCGAAAACTTTTCTGGTGATCTTTTCCTAGGAGGGAAAGCTTCGATTCGTATGCTAAATGAATTGTTTGATGCAGGCATGAGATTGTGGGAGAAGTAACTGAGATAGGGAGCAAGGTGAAGAAAGTCAAAATCGGGGACAAAGTAGGCGTTGGATGCTTGGTCGGATCGTGTCGCCAGTGTGATGAGTGTGCTAAGAATCAAGAAAGTTACTGCCCCAAACAGATAATCTCAATCAACAGCCGTTATTATGATGGGACGGTCACATATGGAGGTTTCTCAAACATCATGGTTGCGGATGAGTATTTTATCATCCGTTGGCCCGAGAACTTGCCCCTTGATAGCGGTGCTCCTCTCCTATGTGCCGGGATCACAACTTACAGCCCGTTGAGGCAGTTTGGACTCGACAAGCCTGGTGCGAGCGTAGGGGTTGTCGGTCTAGGTGGGATCGGCCATCTCACGGTGAAATTTGCCAAGTCCTTTGGGAGTAGGGTGACAGTCATTAGTACGTCTGCTAACAAGAAGAAGGAAGCAATTGAAACTTTTGGCGCAGATGAGTTTTTGGTTAGCCATGACCAAGAACAGATGCAGGTATTTCCTCTCATCTACGAATGATTAATTTGTTCTATAGGCCGTTTTCACTTTGCTTGATGCGAGACAGCTTAAGGTATACGAATGATTAATCATATTTTCATGCAATTGCTACCAACTGAGGGCTAAGACAGTCTTGTCAACATAATATATGTGATGTTCAACAATTTGGACCATTTATCCCCTCCCATGTGTAGGCTGCTGTCGGGACGTTGGATGGTATCATCGATACCGTCTCTGCGAATCACTCCCTTCTACCATTGATAAATTTGCTGAAGCCCCATGGCAAGCTTATCTTGGTTGGTATTCCAACAGAACTCGAGGTGCCTGTTTTCCCCCTGCTTCTAGGTAAGCATTGCTATCCATTCACTTCTATGTGGCTGCCGTTTTAGTATAAATTTTGGGACGACATTGATTTTTTCGAACAACAGGTGGGAAGTCAATTGTAGGGACCGCTAGTGGAGGAGTGAAAGAGACACAAGATATGCTCGAATTTGCAGCCGAGCACAAGATACTGCCAGATGTGGAGGTGATCCCGATCGACTATGTCAACACGGCCATGGAGCGTCTTGAGAAAGGCGACGTGAAGTACCGGTTCGTTATTGATATCGGGAATTCGTTGAAGGCCGAGTGATCCTATTGTTGTCATGGAGTTGCTACACTGGTCGTCCTTCTAAAATCGTTTTGTGTTGAAGCAAAAAAGATGAAGATTGTTGGTTGTTTCTTCTTTGGAATATGTTGTTCTGAATAACAATATTAACATTATATTTGTTGTCCCTATAAATAAGACATTAGTAATGATAATTTACATAGAACTTTTGTTATTCATAAATTTTTAAAATTATTTTATGAAAAAAAAGAAATATTAGTGATTTAATATATATATATATATAGGTCCTCACCAGACAAATAGAACTATTCTGATACGATTAAAAGGGTTTAGTTATGATATAATTAAAGATAACTAACAACTAGTATAATATCATGAATCAATTAAAAAAGAATAAAAATAAAAGATATTGATAGAAAGTATCAAAAAAAAAATTATCGTTGCATAATATATTACAAAAAATACGCAATATATTGATAAATTAACAAATAAATATTAAAGAATAATATTTAAAAGTAAATTTAAAACAAAAAATAGCGCATGTTAGTTGCCGACTAAATTTTAATTGTATAATTATATTCTTTACAGATATAATTTTGTTCATTAACATGTTTGTAGTGTATATTTATAGATTGAATATTCATAGAATTTTTCTGATTCTTTTATTTCATTATTTATTTACATTTTTAAAATTTTGACTTATAATAAAATGAATAGCACCAATATTACAATAAATAATTAAGTTTAAAAATCTAAATACAATAGTTGCTATTGAAATATAATTTACATAACTATTAGGCCTCAAGATGTAAAATATAGTTATATATTAAGTGATACGCATGCCTACCGTGGCCCAATCCAAGAGAGCAGTAAGGCCTGGACACTCCAATCATAATTCAAAACATATTAGCCCAAGGAATTAAGAAATCTAGGAGAAGGTTGGAAGCCCAAAGCACCCCTCGACTCAGTCCAGAATTACAGGCCAATAAGACGTTCATATCAAAAGACCCATACACGTGATGACTCATTCCCCCACATGACATCTAATCAACCCAGGAGTCAGCTGCCTCCTCGAACCACAACAGCTTTAAAGGGACAACGCAAACAAGGAAGGGCCCTCTAGCAGCTAAAACTCACTGTAGGCGATAATTATGAACTTCCAGTTACGGATAAAAACAATTCATCCCTTATCCAACTATCTCAGCCAGCCTCCTTGAAAATTTAGGAAGTGGGATAGATTCCCAGCAGATGAGGGCACTCCTCTATATATACAGATTTGATACCCTCAAACAGGGGACGGCTCCCTAACTCTCTAAGCATTGTTTCAAGTACTCTTCGAGCATTCTATCAGAACTTACACATTTTTCTTAAAATTTATTCAACATACCTCTATTTATTATTATATTATTTATTTTCTCGCTTTATTTTACCTCGAATCCAATTCTAATATGAGCTTTAGAATACTAATGTATTTTTGCAGGACCCCTTTCTCAAGATCAAAATACATTTCGGCTCAAATCTTGAACAATAGTCCAAATTTATTAAATCCATACTATTTTTGCACGCATCACTAAAGATTTATTCAATTTGTTATTTCTTTTAAATATTAACTAACAATTGATATATCATCCAAAAGCATTTAAAAATAGAAAGATATTCATAAAGTATTTACGAGGGGTAGTACAAAAGTTCAATATTGCACCAAATGCTACAGAAAATGTGGCTCTTTTTCCAATCGTCTTTTCTACGACAAATGTTCTGACATCGGATAACATTTTCCTCAATCAGCTATTTAATATTTTTTTATGTAATAAAATTTTATATAACTTCTTTCCAGATTTTAATTAAAATAATATAAAATTGTCCTCGCGAGAAGCATGCGGTCAAGCAAGGCTGTCTTTATTGAAATATCAGACCACATAAATTACCAAAAAATAAAAAATAAAAGTATCAGACATAAATGCAAAACAAAAGGTGGCTGAAATTTTATGTATATCTTTGGTATTTCTTTTTAATTTTTCAATAGTTGGAATATCCAAATGTGTGGATAAAAATTAGAGGAGCTTTAAATTTTTGAAAGGCGAATTAATTTTAATATTTTTTTAATTTAATACTTTATTTAAAATACCCAGTAATTGTGTTATATTTATTGTATATTAGTGTTTAATCTAAGAAATAATTAATTTTGTAATAAATTTAATATTTTTTATAGTCAAGCGACCGTCTTTTCCGTAAAATGTAATAAAAATACATAAGAGTTAAATTGAAAGTGTCTGTAAAAAAAATTAATTTTTATAGAAAAATAATTAACGAAATCGTAATTTACTCCCATGCCATGTATGATTGAGTAATAATTCAAGGGGTGAATTTGAATTAATATTATTATAAAAAAGCGCATATATTAAAAAACTAATAAGAAATTTATTTATTAAAAAAAATAAAAACATGTAAAGCAATTTCTATGCTATTCTTAACTTTTCACCTAAAAGATTCTTTTTCTTAAGGTATTTAAAATTAATATAGTTTTTTTTTCTTTGAAAATAAAACATAATAATTTATTTACGCCATTGATCTATAATTTATTTACACAAACTATTCATGCATTTCGAAAAATCATATATAGTTACAAAAAACGTTAATATTGTTTATAATAATCATTTATTTTTATTTTTTAAAGAAAAATTGCACACATCTCCTAAAATATTAGTATTATTATACAAATTATTTTTAATTTTTATAATTATATAAAAAAAATATTTTATAAAATAGTTGGTAAATAATGGGTGTATAAAGGAACCAAGCACTTCTTTTAAAACGTTGGAATCCCAACTCATATATTAGCGGTTAGTGTGCAGGAAACCACTCCAGGGGTGAAACTTATCTAGTAATTATGGCGACTTCACTTGAAACAGAGCACCCCGTGAAGGCTCATGCATGGGCTGCTAAAGACCCGTCTGGAATTTTTGCTCCGCTCAAGTTCTCAAGAAGGTATTACATCTCTCAACACTTGAATGTTCTTCACTTTTTCTGGTGATTTATCCTGAAAATTTTGTTCTTTTTCTTACCAAGATGTTTGTTTTTTGATGTGGGTTATTTGTAGTTGTGGTTGTTATTTACGACGTAGTTAATTTGGTGGATGGAAATGGCGCAGGGCTACTGGTGAGCGTGATGTGCAATTCAGAGTTCTTTATTGTGGTATCTGCCATTCTGATCTTCACTTGGCCAAGAATCAATGGGGTTTCACCATTTATCCTTTGATTCCTGGGTAAGATTTTCAATCTCTGTGGCTTCGTTTTTGTTTGAATGGAACAATAAGTGTAATTCACTTTCCACGGCGGGACATTTGGATTTGATTGAATTCGACCTACGCTAGATTGTTTTTGTGTGTTTGTTGAGGGATAACGCATAATGCAAAGTGTGAAATATTAAAGGATCAAACTAATGTCGTATGCATTACTTGAACTCATCCTGCAGAGACTACAAGTGTAATAGGAGCATCTGTCGACAAAAGGATTACCCTGAGATTCATGGCTATTGAGAACGAATTGAATCAGATGGTTCTATTTCTCAATCTTTGTGGTTCCTCCATGTAGTTGTAGATGTGCTTTCTTGTGGTTTTATGGATGCATCTTATGAGGAATCAAGTTGTTCTTCATCTGCCTGCTGAAAATCGAATGTTTAGTCCTGATATTCAGTAGTTAGCTGACTATTTATAGAAATGTCATGACAAACAATTATTAATATGTATTTGTATTTACTCATTTTAACTGAATGTTGAATCTGTTTGTTGACGACAAAGGGAATAGATTATTATGCATATAGTTTATCTTGTAATAGGTTGATTTTCATACATTTACATTAAGAAACACTTTATGTCGTCATCTAAATTTTCAATCTGTTAGTAGGAATTAAATGGTCCGTTGTGCATGTAGCGATCTTTCTTCCATCTTTTGATGGCTTATTTTGAATTCTTGATTGATATTTTTGAAAGCAAATGTACAATATGGACAATAATGCTTTCCGAGGGCCTCAGAACTCCTTGCTCTTTCATCTTAATGGAGCTCAAACCAGCCAATTTCTGCTTTTAGATGCATTGAGATTAATAAACACACATAATCACCATAAACTCTTAGACAATTCTTGCTCTGTACATTCTGCTATTCTTAGCTAAATGCAAAAGCAAGGAAACTTTTCTTAGTGATGTTTTTCTAGCGGAGAAGGTCCTGATTCATATACTAAGTGAATTGTTTGATGCAGACATGAGATTGTGGGAGTAGTAACTGAGGTAGGGAGCAAGGTGGAGAAATTCAGAATAGGGGACAAAGTGGGAGTTGGATGCTTGGTCGGATCTTGTCGCCAGTGTGACGAGTGTACTAACAATCAAGAGAGTTACTGCCCCAAACAAATACTCACAATCAGTTCTCGTTACTATGATGGTTCCCCAACATATGGAGGTTTCTCAAACATCATGGTTGCTGACGAGCATTTTGTCATTCGTTGGCCCGACAACTTGCCCCTTGACACAGGTGCTCCTCTCTTATGTGCCGGAATCACAACTTACAGCCCGTTGAGGAACTTTGGACTCGACACGCCAGGTGTGAACGTTGGGGTCGTTGGTCTTGGTGGGATTGGGCATCTCACGGTGAAATTCGCTAAGGCCTTTGGGAGTAGGGTGACCGTCATTAGTACGTCTGCTAGTAAGAAGGAAGAAGCAATTGGTAAATTTGGCGCCGATGAGTTTGTGGTTAGCCATGACGAAGAGCAGATGCAGGTATTTCCTCTAGACTTTAAAGTATTATTAATATAATTTTTGGCCAAATTTATTCACATAAAAATGTAAATATAGGTTATATATGTGCATTTTTAAAAAATACCTTGCATATACATGCATTGAGAGATGTATTCAGAAATAAATTAGAAGTTCAATGATTGTAAAAATATTTTTTCACCTCTCACTAAGGTGTGCACTGTGCAGACTTTTGTTGTATGATATATTTACTAAATCAAAATTTTGATAACATTTTAAACTTTGGACTACTTGTATTTAATAAAAAATTAAAAGTAATATATATATATATATATATATATAATAAGGGTTAATTACACTTAGACCCACTTTGGAAATACAAAACTACACTTTGACCTCCAAGAGTTTCAAAATTACACTTACATCCCTTCGAACATGCACTGCCTACATGTAACTCCCTTCTGCTATGATTTGGATGAAAAATATTGACATTACCAAAAACATTACATAAATTTTCAATTTTATGCCTCATTTAACATTCTCATGTATTAATTTTGCATTTATAAGGGAAAAAATGCAATAATGTTAACATCATTCCATATGTATATATATTATATATATCCCTTATAAATACAAAAATATACATGGAAATGTTAAATGAGGGTTTATATAATTTTTTTTTTTTGACATCAGCATTTTCTATTCAAACCCTAACAGAATGGAGTTAGGTGTAAATGATTAATTATCAGAGGGGGTGTTAGTGTAATTTTAAAAAAAATAAAAAAATTATAATTTCATATTTCTAGAGGGGGCCTAATTATAATTAGCTATAATAATAATAATAATACACACCTTCATAATAGTTCATTGGGGTTGAGCCTTATTAAACTCGAGCTCGGCTCACAAATTGAGAGGGTTTGATATGAATTCCTCAAACTCAACTCCACTCATATTTATTTATACTCAGCTACATAGTAGCAAACCACTTTATATTTTATATTCGAATCTTGAGTGTGTGCATGAGGGAAAGATAATAATAATAATAATAGCAGGCCGAACAGTCCAAAGCTCGACTAAATTGGCAGTCTTGATATCACTACACTTTTTCATTCATTTTGAATTTTGTACCTTCATCAAGCTAAACAACATTAGATTAATTAAGATATGTTTGTAAATTCAGATATATCATTAGAGCGAATACAGTCCCTACGGATGATAACATTTTAAGATTAAATTTGTCCTGTCCCATGTATAGGCTGCTGCTGGAACATTGGATGGTATCATCGATACCGCCTCTGGCAATCACTCCCTTCTACCATTAGTAAATCTGTTGAAGCCCCACGGCAAGCTTATCTTGGTTGGTGCTCCTGAAAAGCTCGAGGTGCCTGTTTTTCCCCTGCTTATAGGTAAGCATCACGATCCCTTTACTTCTGTTTAGCTCCCATTTTAGTGTAAATTTAAGGATAACATCGATCTTTTAATAACAGGTGGTAAGTCGATTGTCGGGACTGCCAATGGAGGAGTAAAAGAGGTACAAGATATGGTCGAATTTGCAGCAGAGCACAACATACTGCCAGACGTGGAGGTAATCCCGTTTGACTATGTGAACACGGCCATGGAGCGACTTGAGAAGAATGATGTGAAGTACCGATTCGTTATTGATGTCGGTAATTCTTTGAAGGCTGACTAAGATTATCATTGTGAATTTGTTATGTTGTCCTTCCTTTGCTGCCGGTTTACTTACTGGCTGAATATGTTTGTCCTGGCGAATTGCTATCATGATCGTTCCTCTACTGTTGTTTTTGCTTATTGAATCTAGTAAAAGATGAGGATGGTTATTAGCTTCTTCTGGGGAATATGCAATTTTCAGAACAGGAATGAACTACTTTTCTGTGTTTCGTTGTTTGGCATTCTAGTGCTTGGCCATATATACCATGAATAACTCCAAATGCAGATCCATTGATTTTTAAAACCCTGCACGAATCCCTCCTTTCGTTAGAAACTAAAGGAAGGGGGGTGCACTGGCTGCTGGTGCTGGTTGGCATGATTTTTTTTTTTTTTTTTTTTTTTTTGTAGTTTTTGACCTTCTTTTTGTTTTTAATTTGCAAAAATACCACTATATTGTATTTAAAATTACCATGATCAAATATACTTATTTTAAATAATTTTTTTGTACTTTCATCCCTCTAAAAAATGAATAATTTTATTTTGAAGTATATTTATTTAAATATCATTAATAAAAATAATATATTTTTTATAGAATTATAATTTAAATTAAAAATTCAATTAAAATAATAATACAATAATAATATACTAAGTTTAGTTTTTAAAATATAAATGTTTATATCCATGTACATATTAATGAACAACAATAATAATACTTTATTAATTAATTTAAATTAATACTTAATTTAAATATATTTTAATAAATTATATACTACAAATAATATTTATATTTAAATTAGTATATGTATTTACAACGAAAATTTTTATACTTTCTTTTATTATTTTAAAGTTAAAAAAATCAATTTCTCTTCTTATTTTAAAATTTTACTTTTTTTAAATAAAAAATTTATTTTATTAAAAACATAAAAAAAAAATTTAGAGCGACGGCGACCACCACCTCGCGGTAGCCCAGGATGGGGGGACAATGGCGAGGAGTGCTAGGGGGTTGGGGTGCGCGACGAGTGGAGGGGGGCCTGGGATGGGCGGTTAGAGACGGGGAGGGGGATGGGGAGGGGGTTAAATTTTTTTTTTTTTTATAAATAATAATTTATATTTTGTATTTTATAATTATAAATATAACATATATAAAAAATTAATTAAATCTTGATCCTTAATAATTTAAGTTCTAAAAGTTGAGAATGATTGATTAAATCCTACAATTATACAATAAAAAAAGATTCAATGGTCATAAAAATAAAAAATAATATATAAATGATAAAGGCATAACAATCTTTTGATAAAAAAATAAAATAAAATAACGCTGTTAGCTTCAAATATTGACGGTGAGGAGAAAGTGTGCTACATTCAAGAAAACAGATGATTTTTTTGGCTTATTTTTAAAACATAGGGGGGGCAATATGCAATTTAGCCTTCTAAACTATTCAATTTAGCAAATAAAAAAAAAAGAGCAAATGCATCTTGCCCCCTCTATGTTTTGAATGTGACAAAATGCCCTTTTGTGAAAAAAAATTCTCAATTTAACCCCCTTTATTTTTAAACAATGAGCAAAACACCGTCTTAGGCCATGGAATGTGCAACATGGGCCATGGGTGCGAATTAAATTAATTATCTATAAAATATCTTTTATGACCCTAAATATGAATCGTTAGATCTTGTTTATATCGACAGTTGAGATTTAATAAATAAATTAATGGCCTATATTTTTTTTCTTATTTAAATTAATGATTAATATTGATATACAAAATCAATGGTACATATCTATTTGAATCAAATCAATGAATTAGATTTATACAAATTATAAAAATAAAATTTCATAATAAATACAAAATATAAATTATCTATATACAAATTTAAAAAAATAAAAAAATTATTTAACGCCGTTACTTGCAAAAATTTATGCATCTTTTAAATTATTATATTCTAAAAAATACCAAAAAATAATTAAAATATAAAATTTGAATAAGCAGAAAAAGATTTATGTGAAAGTGTTTTTTTTTTTTTCTTATGAAATTATTTAATGACGACAAAAGCGCATTCTTGAAAGAGGAATGTCGTCTTTGGGCGATGGTTTCTGATAGATGACTGACAATGATCAGTATCAGTAGAGGAGACTTGAAGACAAGAGCATTATAATTGAATAATTAACTTATGCTTCTTTCTACAACTCACATATAAAAGGATGGATGAAAATACAACTATTATCTGATATTTGAAAAAATTATGTAATTTTAGGATTGAAGTATGAAATTGTCAACTTTGCTCTTACTATATTTTTTTATTTTTTTTTAAAAAAAACTTCAAAACTTATAAAAATTGAATAGGATGGATGAAAAAATTTAAAAAATATATATATATATATCCGCTTCGTCCAAAAAATAATAAAAAAAATTAAAAAATAAATAAAATTATAATTTTTAATCTATAAGGATATTTTGGTCAGTTCATCATAAAAATGGATGAAATCCAAACGAATTAAGCTAATTGTTAGATATTATTAAAATCAGGGAGTATTAATAATTTTACCAAACAACAAAAAAGTATTTGTAATTACGCAAAATCTCATAAAATAAATAAAATTATAATTTTTAATCTATAAGGATATTTTGGTCAGTTCATCATAAAAATGGATGAAATCCAAACGAATTAAGCTAATTGTTAGATATTATTAAAATCAGGGAGTATTAATAATTTTACCAAACAACAAAAAAATATTTGTAATTACGCGAAATCTCATAAAAAGTCATCATATGTTGCATTATGGAAACTATTTTTGATATATATTTGAGTTATACCTAATAATTTCCCAGTCGACATAGTGCTTCTAATTCCGACAATTTATTTCCTAGTCGACATAGTGCTTTCTAATTCCGACAATTTAGGTAGTTAGATTTTATATAATTCATTCTTTATTTCAAATTAATTCAAATAAATTTTCATAAAGAAACCTTAACAAAAAAAAATAGGTGAAAAAATATATATCATAGGTGATAATAAATTAATTTGCTAAAACGATACATATATTATTAATATAATGGATACGGGTATCACACACACATCATATATATGTAATATATAAATAAATTTTAAAAATATAAAGCATTATTTAAAATATCAATGGAACTTACCTTGAAAAATTTACTTGCAATTGGCATAATGTGCACTCCTAGTACCATTTCGTGGATACAAAGATAAAACAAGTGTAAATTACAGCTATTTTTCTTAGAATTTGCTATAATTATAAAGGATAACTACACTCTTTTTCCTTAAAATTTGGTGTAATTACACATAGACAACTTGTTATTTGAGAAATTTGGTGTATCTAGTACATCTGAGATTTGTTTTCATCTAATAAATAAGTTTCTCTATTTAATGAATTTGTTGATATTAACAAAAAAAATCGGAAAAAAAAAAACTATATGTACCCCAAATTAAGTGATTACTGACTTATAATAGGTCAAACAAGTTTTGTTTATGATCAAATTATTATTATATGTCTTCACGCTATAATGCATTTGAATAGGTATATCTTCACTGTTATGTGGGTAGTTTAGTCCAGAAAAATTTGACTTGTAATGAGTCAGTAATAAATCAATCGAAGGTAAATATCAATTTTCATTCAATTTTTAATTTTTGGTTAATATCAACAATTCAGTAAATTTTAAATAATTGAATGACTTATTTGACAGATGAAAGCAAATTTCAAGAGTGCTAAATATAATTTTTCGAATCACAAGAGGTCTACGTGTAATTACACCAATTTTTTTTTTTAAAAAAAAAACTTTAAGTTACCCTAAAAACAAAATTGTTAAATAAAACATTAAATGTTGTTCCCACCTAACCCCCAACTTCTTTATCCAGTGCATTACCCACCTACCAAGATCCACTCATTATTGCCATAAAAAATCATACTTTATGTTTCTTTAATTTTCATCAAAATATCGTGGAACGTGAGAATCATAATACTCAATATTAAATTTTTTTTTTTTTTTAAACACCCGAAGGTGGGGAAAGCTTTTCGGAGTCCCCGTCCCTTCTTCATTGAAATTTACCTAACAGTCATCACTACATCATTACTGCAATAAAATTATAAACGGAGGAGTACTACTCATTTACATTGTAACAATTTCTTCTAGTGACATTATGTTTTGAGTTTCTGCTGCCATCTTCTTTTGATTTGCCTTGTCCGAATTCTTGGGCCATAAGAGTTGCTCCTTTGTTTCATCACTCGGTTTTTCTCCTCTGGATTCTTGAGTAGGTAATCCTGTTGCTCGTCCATAGGGAATTGATTTCTGGACAGTCTGGTCGGAGTGGCCAGCTCCTGTAACAGCTGCTCTGCGGATTCTGTATCAACTGGGTTGCAATTAATCAAGCAGATTAGATCGCGAATCTTCAAATGCCTTGGCGTTGCTGTAAATATTAAATTAAATTAAATGTCTATAAAGACAAATTAGGAAATTGTTTATAGAAAAATCAATCGTAGTTTTATAATTTTGTGGGACGATGCTCCCTATGTTGGAACCTTGACTCATTTATCAAGTTCTTTTGTTGTTTTCCTGACTAATAACGTGCTTTTTGTTTTTGTTTTTTAATCAAAAAGAAATTGATTATAGTTACATAATTATTAACAAATGTAATAATAATTTATATTCTTGATGGAATTTAAACAGAAATTTATGTAATGAAATATTTTTACCAATTAAATTAAATATTATTAATTAATATTTTTATATTCATATTTTTATTTTTGAGTGTCTACATTATAAAAGAAATCGTATTCTATTCATTTATTATCATTTATAAAAACTAATTGTTGCACGGAAGTGATCCTCAAGAGCATACAAAAAATATCGCGGGGTGAAATAAAGAGAACTGTGTAAGGAGAGGTTAAAGAAAGATATCCGTGAAAAGAAAGAAACGTAGAGTAATATGTAGAAAAAGTTATAATTATAAATTTATTGAAAATATTAAAATTACTATTATGATCGATTTTTTTAAAAAATAAATAAATTAATTAAAAAATAAAATTAAATATTTAAAAATTAATACGATAATTTTTTTTATAACAATATAGATGTTGAACTTTAAGAAAAATTGTTGTTTTTAGAACTAATATGTTTGAGAAAATTCCAACACTTAGTATAGCTCTAATATTATTAGAGAAATATTTTTTAAAATTTTGGATTTCAAAAGTAAATTTATTGCATATTTTACTATGCCGAATATTTCAAATAACATCTAATATGATTCAATTCAATTATGCAGAAAAATTTTATTATTTTTTAACGTATGAACTATAGGACAATACATTATGGATATAAATAATTCATAATTATATAATAATTAATTACGAGCAATTTATACTACCCATTATATTATTTTTTATGGTGTTTGCAACCGTTTAAAATAAGTATTTTTTAGCTTATTATTGAAAATTTATTAAAAAGAGATTTTTTGATTTACGATTTCTATTTTCAAACTGTTTATTTAGCTTCGTACAAACTTTTACAACTTATTAATAAAATTATAAATTATTTTTTCAAACACTCAAACTTCAACCTTTCTTTTAACTTTTTATATTTTGGTATATTTTTTTTATGTCAACGTACCATCTCAACTTTACAAAATTTTATCTTTTTCATTTATAATTATTTTTCAATCAAATTTTTTTATAAAAAAAACATCATATACAGTATACATGTGATATTTAAAGGTTAGGTGATGCAATATTTCTCACATATGCATAGCATGTGATGTTTTTTCAACAAAAAATCAACGAGAATCGGTCATATGTGACAATGTGCAAAATTTCGTAAAATTGAGATAGTAAATTAATAAAAAAAATAACAAAATATGATTTATCTAACTTTTGTTTTTAGACACCATTTTAACTAGCTAAATTTATAATTTTCTCAACAACTTTTTCACACTACAAAAGCACAAATTATTGCAGACACCCACTAAATGAAGTAAATTATAATTATTTACAATTTTTATAAAATTTATATTAAAATTAAGTTCATCAACTTCACCATGTTCAAACTCATAGGACATAATTCTCCATCTACAAAGTGTAACATTTACTCCTACAACTGTCCTTCAACGGTTCAAAATGTGTAATTAATTTGCACAATAATTGCACTGTATTTAATTCATAATATTATGACAATATAGGAGCTACCAATTTGGACTCTTGTAAGAAATTTCTCATAAGCCATGACGCTCTCCTGTATTGATACCTCATGAGCAACGTCACACATTGCGGCCTGCGTGATCTCTTCGCTATAAATACCACCCTTCACCCTCTGTGCTGGGATCCAAGAACCCTTCTCATTTCTGCTTTAGTTGATTCGGTCGTCTGAGGTTTTCTTGAAAAACAGCTTCTGAAAATGGCGAAATCACCCGAAACAGAGCACCCAGTTAAGGCTTTTGGATGGGCTGCCAGAGATACATCTGGCTCCTTTTCTCCTTTCAAGTTCTCAAGAAGGTTTTAGATCCGAAACCGCTTGCGTTTGAGTCAAAAGTTCTGATTTTTGTTTCACTTTACCCATTTTTAGTACTGGGAGTGGTGAAAGTTTCCAACTTTGTTGCTCTTTTTTGCTTTGCTTTTTCCTCAGTATTTGGGCGTTTGGGTGGTTGACTTTTGTGGGCTTTTTTTTTTTTTTTCTGAGGTATTTGGTGTGATGGTGCAGGGCCACTGGTGAGCATGATGTGCAGTTCAAAGTTATGTATTGTGGTGTTTGCCATTCGGATCTTCACATGGTCAAGAATGAGTGGGGATTCACCCAGTATCCTATTGTACCTGGGTAAAGACTCAATCTTGTGTGTGTTTATTGTAAAGTCTGATGCAATCTCTATGGTCCTGCATATGGTTATAGATGTGTTACTTGTGCTTTTATAGTGTGTTTTGAGGGATGCAGCTGTTGTAAAATTTGATGCAATCTCTGTGGTTCTTGATATAGTTGTAGATGTGTTAATTGTGCTTTTATATTGAATCCCATCAAGAAGTTTGAGATTCGGTTAATGTCAAAGTATGGCTGATTCCTAGAATTACCTTTTCCTTTAAGGTCGACTATTTACCTCAAAAGTAAAATTACATATTGGTGAACTTGAATTTATTATTGTAGGTGTTGAGGTAAAATATTTGACTATATTCGTCATGTTCCGTTGAAGAATATTCATATTTAGTACTTGTAGTTTCATGTGCTTGGATCTGCTGAAGGAAGTGTGGGTTTTGGGGGAAGTTGTTTGACTTATTGAATTGATGCCATCTTGAAAGTTCACTTTGAACCATGGAAATTTTGATCCAATGATATGGTTATTGTGTGATGTTAAAATGATTAACAGGGTAGAAGTGTTAGAACCAAGAGGTTGTGCGTTTGAGTCCCATAAATGTGGGTGTTTGTCTACTTTTGTAGTAGTTTATTCTTTCTTGGTTTTATTTGAATGTAGTCTTCGAGTTGGAATTATTGATTTATTTGATTGGCCTTTGATTTTTGAATGTATTGAATAATATAATGAATTGTATCCTTACAAACATATGTTCTGCCATTGATGCTTGTGAAGAATTTCATATGTCATGTATTTGTTGGTAGATTTGATTCATCTCTTTGATAGGTAATAAGCAATGGACGAATGTTTTCTGAGTGCTTTTGAACTGCTTCTGGTTTCATTTCATCTTATTCTTTTTAACTGAAACATGATCATATATATATATATATATATATATATAGGTGGATGCAAAATCATGAAATTTTAAGTGAAATAATTATAATGTTCCTTGAGGAAAAGGGGCTATTCATACTAATGAATTGTTTGATGCAGACATGAGATTGTGGGAATAGTAACTGAGGTAGGTAGCAAGGTGGAGAAATTCAAGGTTGGGGACAAAGTCGGCGTTGGATGCCTGGTTGGATCATGCCGCGAATGCGACCAATGTGCTAGCGATCTTGAAAATTACTGCCCCAAACAAATACTTACATACAGTGCGCCTTACACTGACGGAACCATCACCTACGGAGGTTACTCTAATCTCATGGTTGCCGATGAGCACTTCGTTGTCCGTTGGCCTGAGAATTTGCCCCTCGACATTGGCGCTCCTCTTCTATGTGCTGGTATTACTACTTACAGCCCGTTGAGGCACTTTGGACTTGACAAGCCGGGACTGAACGTTGGTGTCGTTGGTCTTGGCGGGCTTGGTCACGTAGCCGTAAAATTTGCCAAGGCTTTTGGGACTACGGTGACGGTTATTAGTACTTCTTTGAGCAAGAAGAAGGAAGCGATTGAAAATCTTGGCGCAGACAAGTTTTTGGTTAGCCGTAACCCAGAGGAAATGCAGGTAATTTACCCAAGACTCTGCTAGAGTGAACAGTAAACATTTCTACTTGGATACAAATGCAATTAACTTACATGTTACTCGACGTGTGAATAGGCTGCAGCTGGAACCTTGGACGGTATCATTGATACAGTCTCGGCAACTCACGCAGTTGCACCATTACTGAGTTTGTTAAAGCCCCACGGGAAGCTTATCTGTGTTGGAGCTCCAGAAAAGCCCCTTGAGCTACCCGTTTTCTCCCTGATCATGGGTTAGTTACCCGGTCCATTTTCTGATATTTCATTACGGTGGCTTATGTAGAAATTTGACGATAATGTCAATAATTGTGAACAGGGAGGAAGTTGATAGCTGGCAGTGCAATTGGAGGGTTGAAAGAGACGCAAGAGATGATTGATTTTGCTGCGAAGCACAACATACTACCAGATGTGGAGATTATCCCAATAGATTATGTGAACACAGCAATGGAGCGTCTTTTGAAATCCGATGTCAAGTACCGGTTCGTCATCGACATTGAGAATTCATTAAAAGCGGAGTAAGATTCTTGCAACTGTCTGGGACCGCAATAACAGTTTTTGCAGCATATCTTGGATTCTCGAGATACTTTCATCGTCTTTGTTCGACTGGTGCTCATGCTTTTCTTTCTTAGTTTCATCCGCTGCTTTAGAATAATGAGTGGCTGACGGAAGTGATCGTCATGTTGTTATCATGCTTGCCGTATTTTTGTGGTGATCAATGTATACGGCAATTGTATTGTTAATTTGCATCGTGAAAGGGAAATATGACTTACATAAGCCGCTTGTTGTTTGCCTTGCATTATTCCAGTGTTGTTTATTTCTCCATTACTCAGTTTGTCGCAGCTGCAGTTTATGTTTAAGGTTACAGCTTCACACACCACACACACACATATACATAATATATGTATATATATATATATATATATATATAGAGAGAGAGAGAGAGAGAGTAGATATGCGAAAGTTGATGGAACAAGGAGGCGATGTTATTATGCAAAGGATGAAAGAAGAATGGTCGTTATGCAAGAGATGATACATCACCTAATACATTATTAGTCGACATAGTTCTGTAAGCAGTCACTTTCTTTACCATAGATTATGATGTTATGTTCTTGATTCTTACCACCTCAAACTCTATGTAAAATCGTGTAATAAAGGTAATATATAAAGGTAATTACAATGGATTTTTATAATATTTGTTATTTAAAAAAAATTAAAATAATCTCTAAAATTAACAATCGTTTAACAAATACCCCTCGTGACAGTTTATTGAAAGGAATGTTTGTTAGACTTTGATTGATTTTATATAGCTATTTATTGTTTTTTAATAATGAAGAAATATTTATAATTAAAAAGAATTTTAATGAGAATTTATTATAATTTATTATATATATTTGAGTGATATATATAAGTACAGTTTTTTTTTTACTTTATGCCCATTTCCCTTAAGAAAATTCATCGGACCACATGTCCTTGGGGCGGACCATAGGTTACATATTTTTATGTATGGATGGACCCAAACCTACCACGACAACGTGGGATAAACGGGTTGTCGTGTGGCCCATTTACTTTTAAATGCCGCCACCTAACCAAGTAATTAGTAATTAAAGCTAATTATTTAGTACAAATAATTTCCCACTTTCAATTATTAATCTAGCTATAATGCGCAATGTCTTTGAAACAGGCATAATATGCGGCGACATTACTAGAATTATCAAGGATGAAGGTTAATCAACTTCCTATTTAAAGAGTTGTACGAGGATGGAAAATTTCGCCCTAACACTCTTTAAATTTGAGATAATTATGAATATTTATTCATAATTTGATAAATTCTAAATACCTCTATAATATTTAATAAAATTATGTAATCCTTTAATAAAAGTACGATGAAATGTGTCCCAAACGTTCCTCTTTTTACATAGATGGATTTTCGGTATGCATGGAGCAACTAAAAAATTTGGATAATCTCCCTCTAGATTTTAACTACACCTTTCTATTTTAATCTTTGTTTTGGTCGTATGCGGTTTGATCCACCTTGTATGGTTTAACCCACCTTTTGTACCGAGGTTTTAATCTTCTTTTGGTTGTATGCGGTTTGATCCGCCGCATGTGGTTTAACCCAACTTTTGTACTGAGGTTTTAATCCTCATTTTGGCCGTATGCGGTTTGATCCGCCTTTTAATTGTCCAGGTATTTGCCTTGACTATTTGAACATCTACCTTCATGACATTTCTTGAAACGCTTTATTCGCTAGATAACAATGGATTTGCCTAGAATACAAATTCAGGACTTTATTCTCACACTGATAATAGTGGACTATCTCCTTGACATCTTAAGAATAGAATTTCTTCAAATTCTGCAATGTCCAAGTGTGTGGCACTTCTTTTCCTTCCAATGTAGCTAACTTATAGGTCCCCTCTTACTGTATACTTTTTACACGGTAAGGTCCTTCTCACTTAGGCTCCAGTTTCTTGACAGCTAGTTGGACTTCAACTTTTTTTAACACCAGTTCCCCTACTTGAAAAGTGCTCTCTTTGATAGTGGAATTATACCTGCAAATAACTCTTCTCTTATAATTTTCCAATCGCATTCTGGCCGAACATCTTCTTTCCTCTATGAGATCCAAATCCAGTTATCCTGCCTCCTCGTTTTCTTGTTCTTTGTATTGGGTCATTCTGATAGTAGGTTCAATTACCTCAGCTTGGATGAGAGTATCCAAACCGTACACAAATAAGAAAGGAGTTTCACCAAAACTGGTTGAAGAGGTGGTGCAATATGCCCATAAAACTCCAAGCACCTCGTCAACCCATCTAGATTTCGAGGTGCCTAATTTGGTTTTCAGATTTTGTAGGAGAATCCTATTGCTTACCTCAGTCTGGCCATTAGCCTTCGGATGACCCACTGAGGTGAAGACTTTTTTGATTTTTCATTGGGCACACCAATCCTTGGACTTTCTTTTCTTGAAACTGAGCTCCATTATCTGAAGTGATCTTTTATGGCACTCCCAGGCGACACACTGTGTTCTTCCATACGATTGGATCATGACCAATTCCGTGATTCGAGCTATTAGTTCTGCTTCTATCAACTTAGTGAAGTGATCAATGGCCACTACAAGGAACTCTTTTTGCCCCTTAGACAGGGGAAGGGTCTGACAAGATCAATCCACAATAATCAAAGAGCCAGGCAGGTTTGGTGAATGCAATCTTGACTCTTGGGGCATGGTGTAGGTTCCCATGCATTTGGCAATGGGAGCATTTTTTGACTATTTCATACTATCTTTTTATATGGTTGGTCAAATATACCCGTTTCGAATGATTTTCTGGGCTAAACTTCTTCCTCCCGAGTGATTTCCACAGCAACTTTTATGAATTTCTTTCACTATTTCCCATGCTTCCTCAGATTGCAAGCAACGTAGAGCGGGTAAGGTGAAAGATTTCTTGAAGAGATATCCTCCTTCTATTAAAAAAAAAAAACCGTGCAGATACTCTTCTTATCCTTTTAGCTTCGTTTTCATATTTAGGCAACCTACCATGTTCGAGGAAGTCCTTGATGCCATCCATCTATGGTTCGAGTCTATCTTTGCTTATCTGAGTCACCTCCTATGATTTTCCCTGGGGGCTTTTTGTAAATTTGGATTAAGTCCCAAGCTCCGAATGCTGAAAAACGAGTTTTTACTCCTTGTAAGAGTCTCCTCAATTTGCCATCTTTAGCTTCGTATCTTGCCAGCACTTCGTACCCCAAGAATAGCCCGTTTCGTCCATCTCCATGTCTCAAAACCATCCCAACAAGTTAGCAATGAATGTTGCAGCATCCAAATTCATTTTGTTGAATGGTAATTCATGCACGTGCAGAAAGGAATCAGATCGATACAAATCTACATTCATAGGGTTCTCATTCGGTCCAATATAGTTAAGCACCACGATGTTCTTTTCAAAATTCCACCAACACCCTTCCAATATCCGACTCCTATCGATGATGTGGTTGAAGCAAATTAGGGATCGACCCTCTTTCAGCTGTTTAATCTCCATGCCCTTCACCGGATTAAGCATGCTCATAAGCGAAGTGGAGAGTGCTTCTAACCATGGTTGTTTGGGGGATAGAAGTCCCCCACCAGGTACGTATTATGCGATTCCGTATTAGCATTCCAGAGCCCATCAACTATAACTACTCCGACGGACTCCGCATTTGTTAAAGAGAACTTGCGCGCCATCTTTTCACAAGCACATCCTATGGCCCCGTAAGGAAGACACTGATGCCCTCTCAGCAACCCTATGCCCTATTGATAGCAAAAACGGTGACCTACAGGGTCCTTCACGCCCTCAAAAGAGAGCTGTGTGATCCCAAAAGGAGTACTCAAGCAAATAAGCCCCTGAAAAAGAAAGAACACAAAGTGAATATAACGTAGAAAAAATGCCAACGACCAGGCCACAAAAAGACTAGGAACAACGAAAAACACAAGAAGAAGCAAACTAAAAAACGAAGCAAAAAGCTAAAAAACAACCTAGGCAAAACCCTAAAAATAATACCTTAAGCGACTCCAGTCCCTAATAGACAAGTAACAGAGATACAGTCAGAAACTCCCAAGCACCAAACAATATCACCAGGAGCGCAAGGAGGGTGAGGTCCTAGAACTCGTCGAGGTTGGTGTGGGATCAAAAGGTGTCTGTGGTTTGTCGGAAAGAAACTTATTAGTTTTTTTTTTTTTTTTAATTGAAACCACCCAGAGGGGGGGGGGGGGGGGGGGTTTTTGGGGGCCCCCGCTACAGCGGGGAGTGCTGACTCCCTATCATTTCTAACAAAGCTGTAAAATCAGGAGTACTACTCCCTTACAAATATTCGCCCAAAGCATAAACGAGGAGTACTACTCCCTTACATTAAATCGCAAAAGCATAAATAAGGAGTACTACTCCCTTACAAAAGTAATACTAGCTAATGTGATATACAGAGTTGGAGGCGATAATCCAGTGTGTCAAAAAGTTTCTGCCACTACACTCAAATTATCGATTCCAACTAGCATTTATAGATCAGGCTATACAAGAAATTCAAAGATTGTCGCCAAAAGTGATACATCATCAACAGTTGTAATAGATAAATAGGGGAGAAGCTGACTGAATATTAGTCACATGAATCCTCAGCTTTCAAGTCAAAATGATGGAGCAAAACAAGTCAAAGTATGAGCAACAATGCAATATCAACGTGTGTACCAAATTATGGCACAATCTAAGCATGCTCACAAGACAAAAAGGAATGAGATTGCACATAACAACCACAAAATAGAAGTACGCAATTAAGCTATAGAGTAGGCAAACAATAATGCAGTAACGAACACAATAAAGCAGCTTACCCAGCATTCACGCGAAGCTAAGGCAAGGTAACAAGTAACCTACTCAAGGGGGGTCAACAACAATTTTGAGTCGAACGTGTGGGAGGCCACATGAGTCAAGGTTAATAATACCTTTCACTGTACCTGGGAGGTGTTCCTTGGTAAGGATG
Organism: Sesamum indicum; assembly: GCF_000512975.1. Classification (NCBI taxonomy): domain Eukaryota; kingdom Viridiplantae; phylum Streptophyta; class Magnoliopsida; order Lamiales; family Pedaliaceae; genus Sesamum; species Sesamum indicum. Next base: position 3,795,919 of record NC_026157.1, read on the forward strand.
CTAAGTTGTTGAGATGTACATGCTTGATTGGCTAGAAAGTCCGCCGCTTGGTTTCCTTCTCTAAAGATGTGAGAGATTTTATAATTGATTTGCCTCAACAGTTTGCGAATGCTTTGAAGGGTGATCTGATGGTCCCATGACCCTTGTCGTGGTGAGGAGATGAGCTTGATAATAACCATTGCATCCGTTTCAATCCAAATATTGTGAAATCCCTTTTCGATGCATATTTTCAGTCCTCTGTGTATAGCTCGAAGTTCAGCCTGGGTGTTAGAAGTAATGCCAAGAGGTTCTTGAAAGGCAAAGATCACTTGACCGAGATGATCTCTGAGGATTCCGCCCGCGCC
>NC_026157.1:3796514-3798634 GCF_000512975.1 Sesamum indicum
GCATCATTCCGAAGCTTCCATATGTTCCAGAGAATCAAGATTGGAATAATATCTCTGATGTGTGGTTTAGCGTCGATTCTATTTTTCCAGGATTGGATGAGAATAGTGATGTCATTTGTTTGGGGGATATTAATTTGGAATTTAGCAGCGAAATGACCCCAAGCTTCCAAAGACTTATTGTTATGTAGAAAGAGATGCGGTATGGTTTCTTCTGCTTCACAACAATAGCATTTGGAGGCCATTGTAATCCCCTTCTGCTTAAGCCTCTCATCGACAGGTACCCAATTATGAATCAATCTCCAAATAAATACTGAGATGTTAGGGATAATCAATTTGGACCAGAGAGTACGATAGAAGGGCTGAGGAGATTGGTGGCTTCTATTTCATTCCAAGCTGATTTAGTGGTGAACATACCATTCTTGGACAGTTTCCAATGGAGAAAGTCAGTTTGGTTGTCAGTAATGGGGACATTCATGATCAAATCGATTATGTGCTGTGGAACAGCTTGTTGGAGTTTGTTAACGTCTCACGCAGAGTTGTTCCAGAACCAGTTAACAGGGACATGAATCTTAGTATTATTTCATCTCTAGTATATTATATACTTTTTTAAAAAAAAATAAAATATTTTATGGACTAATATGTTCTATGGCTTATTTACTTTTTCATCCTTAGATTTTTTTTATATTTTTTCTTTTGAAAAAAAATAATAAAAATAAAATAATAATTTTTACCTCATCGTGTAGATAAAATAATTATTTTACATTTGAGAAGAATACTTATAATCTTTTTATTAGAAGAATACTTATAATCTTTCCAACAATAAAAGGTATTCATATTGTACTGAATCTTAGGAGTATATGTATAATTTACCCTAAAATTTAATAAATGCAAATGGCTACAGTAAAGGAGAAATGCAAAGAAATCAAGGTGCAAATTCGCTAGTGTATGAAATTTACATAAATGTCCCCAAACTTCTCAATAATCTAAAAAATGGCCAAAATTTGTTCCTTTCTTAATTGGGTCGGACCAACTCTGCCCCGCCTAAAATCGAACCTAGAAATGTACGACTCATGATGACTATTCGATCGTTTTGGATAATTCACCTAAAATCAGTCGGTTCAAGAATATCTATAAATATTAGTTTTTAATGCTCCAAGTACAACTTTTTACATGCTGAATATTCTTATAACATTCATATTTTCTCTCCTATGACATTGCTAATTAAGTATTAAAGGTAGATCATAATCGGAGTCTTCTTGATATTGTTTTCACATATTTTTTTTCTTGCAGAACATACAACCAAATCTCTAACTTACCTAAATATTTTTATTTTTATTTTAATTATTAATAAAAAATATTTTTTAACTCAAGCTCGAGCTCAAAATTATGAAGTGGGGCTCGACTTCGAGCCTAAATTTTGCTGGAGTTGACTCTTTTACACCTCTACTTTCAACCAACCTTTTTAGCTTATTGAGAAAATTCTATATATTCAATTATTTTTTCAAACATTAACTTCATTGATCTGTTTTTCACTTTTATTTTTAAACTTTCTGGATTTTTATTAATTTATATTTTTTTAATTTATTTCTTCTAAAAAAAACAGATGCTATTGGAAACACGCGCTACCAATTTTTCAAGAAAAATCAAAAGAAAAAGCAGCAGTCCAACTTAGCACCTCATCAGTGACAAACTCCCTCTGACTGTAAGGACTAGTCATTGAATATTCAGCAACGGACCTGTCAAGAACCGCATTCCACATTCCTATAAAAGCCCACTCATTTTTGTCTCCAGCACCAAAAACACTCTCCAACTTTACACCATCTGCCCACCCCACTACTGTGTGCTCTTTTACTGCGTGTTTCTTGGGGTCACTGTGTGTAACTTTGATAATGGCAAAATCTCCAGAGCAAGAGCATCCAGTAAACTCCTTTGGATGGGCTGCAAAAGACCCATCTGGGCTGCTCTCCCCTTTCCGTTTCTCCAGAAGGTCTGCTCTTTTTCTTCTTGAAATTTGTTCTGATTGAACTCTTAACTCAATTTAGTATATGGCGTTGGGAAGTTTTTGTCCCTTTAGTTGCATGTGTTGTTTTTATTTGAATCTTTACAGAGTCTCAAGAGAA
>NC_026157.1:3798644-3832800 GCF_000512975.1 Sesamum indicum
GCATTTCGATCTTCTTGTTTTAAAGGCTTTGTGGGTGTATTGTTTGTGGAAATTTGTAAAGAACGAATATTTGGAAGTATTTTACCATACAAATTTATAATTTGTAAGTAGATTGAGAGGAGTTTGATGATGATGATGCTTTTATGCAGGGCTACTGGTGATGAGGATGTGCAGTTCAAAGTGTTGTTTTGTGGGATCTGCCACTCTGATCTTCACAGTATCAAGAATGAATGGGGCTTCTCTCAGTATCCTCTTGTTCCAGGGTAAGATGCTTATGTTTTTTCCCCCTCAGGTTATGGGATTTGGGTTTAGGAATAATTACACTCCTGACCGAGGTTTGGTGTAATTATATGTGGACCTTTGGAAAATTACATTTAGTACCTTAAAATTTGCTTTCATCTAATAAATAAGTCTCGTTGTGAGTCATAATTAATTGAATTTGCTCATATTAACAAAAGAAACTAAACAAAAATTCATATTTACCCTCGACTTATTATTGACTTATTGCTGGTCAAACAATTTCTTTCGATTAAATTACCCTTATGACAGGGAAGACATACCTCCTACATGCATTAACACGTAAATACGTATGTGGGTAATTTTATTATAAAATGATTTATTTGACCAATATAAATCAGTAATTATTAATCAGGGTAAATATAGATATTTTTTTTTTTCGATTCTTTTGTTAATATCAGCAAATTCGGTGAATTGACTAACAGGGAAATTTATTTGTTAAATAGAGGCAAACCTCAATTGTGCTGGATGTAATTTCTCAAATCACAAGGTCATGAAACTACACCAAACCATAGGAGAGGGGAGTGTAATTGTCTCTTGAGTTTATTATGTGTTTGGTTACTTCAAGAAACTTAGATTATTCAAGTAAATAAAGGTAAAGAACTGTTGAGGGTGACTGATAACACTAAATTCGAGCAAGCCATATAAACTATTTCTTTAATGTTTCGGGGCCATGATTGAAACATGAGAAAGTGTGATTCTCTTCGTTATATTGTGGAGAATTTGAGATTAGGCTTGGTTGGCGTTCCTATGTGAACATGTAAGGGATTAATGTATTTGAATGTGTACTCTAGCACAAAGTTAATGTGTGTGATCTAGGGTTCGCTCGTATAATCCATAGCCATGACTATTGATTTTGTAGTTCTTTTTTTTGTCATATCTTGTTTGAAAGGTCTAGTTTTGATCTTTATGTGATATGACGGTTAGCAAAGATATAAATGCTTTATAGAATTTAAGCAATACACAACATATAATAACCCAACAACTCATATATACTTTTGAAAAGAAATTGACAATATATATATATATATATATATGTATATGCTTAACCAAAACTATATTGTAGTGATTCATCAATTAATTGTGAGTTTGTAAAATAGTTTAAATCGTAAAATAAATACACAAAAAACCTGTAATTTAAGTCATGAACGAGTACAATAAATACACAAAAAAATTTCATGTGAAAGAAATTTTTTGGTTGGGATATTATATTTGTTTTGCATCTATTATATAAATATTAATTTATTACTTGACCCTTAATTTATACTCCTCACTTATTAAAAAAATTTCTAGTTAAAAAATAATTTGGTGATGATTTAATGTGCAAAATACTAAAATGTATCGCAATAATATAATTATTCAAGGTATGATAGGCAATTTTGTCCAACCAAGGGGTAAGTTTTACATTTGTTAGTTTGGGGGCAAATGATCAAGGATAATTCAGCAGGCAAAGTGTATTTAGCCCTATTCTTTGAGTGAACAAGAACCAGGACAGCTGCCCTTAGAGTAAATGTATCAGATTGTACGTAGCAGTCAACGGTCTCAAACCTCTGTTTTTTTATCAAACATTGACACAAGTAGAGATGTCAAGTTTGTTTTGATGGCATAATAATTCAATTTGAACTGAAATTCTCCTCTCCACATTCTCTGGCAATCACAGTAGATGGAGCTGACATGTTTTATTATTATGCATGACTGCATTGCATAATATATGTTAATGCGTTTGAAACAATAGGACAGTATATCATGCTTTTGCAAATGATTCAGGCATAACAGTAGGAAAATCTTATTATTGAATGCTATTGCACGGTTATACACCTTGTGGAGTGATCATTATTCAAACAGAGGGGGTGGTTCATGTAATTTGACCATTTTATAGGGGGTATAATTGCAATTATGCCTACTCCTAATGTAATATATTTTGATCCACTATACCGAGCATTGATCCTTCATGCATTTGATAATTGCAGGCATGAGATTGTTGGAGTGGTGACAGAGGTAGGGAGCAAGGTTCGGAATTTCAAAGTAGGGGATCGAGTAGGTGTAGGATGCATGGTCGGTTCATGCCGTTCGTGCGAAAACTGTGCAAATGATCTAGAGAACTATTGTCCCAATATAATGCTCACTTACAACTCAATTTACTATGATGGGACAACCACATACGGTGGTTATTCCGATATAATGGTTGCTAATGAGCATTTCGTTGTACATATCCCTGACAACTTGCCTTTGGATGCTGCTGCTCCTCTTCTATGTGCAGGAATCACAACCTACAGCCCATTAAAATATTTTGGATTCGACAAACCTGGCATGCATGTTGGTGTTGTAGGTTTAGGCGGGCTAGGTCATGTTGCAGTGAAATTTGCAAAGGCTTTCGGGGTTAAGGTCACCGTTATTAGCACATCTCCGGACAAGAAAGAGGAAGCGCTTACACAATTTGGTGCCGATTCATTTTTGATAAGCAAAGATCCAGATCAGATGCAGGTTTTGGTTACATTTGCTTTTCTTACCCCCTTTTATGCTATTCTCTCTTAAATGGCAAATTTTCGGCTGAACCAGGTTCAACTAATACCAAGCGTATTACTTGGAGAGCAAATAACGCTTATTATATGATTGATGTACATTTATAGTTTAATTATTATATGATTGATGTACATTTACAGTTTAAGAATAGTAACTATCAAACGATAAGTGTGATAACTGATAACACTTCTTGTAATTGGTTAGATTTGGTTAAATCAGATTAGAGCAAAGAAATTTTCCTCCGTGAAATATCATTTTTTTTAATTATTTCTTGAATATGCATCTGTAGGCTGCTATGGGAACGATGGATGGTATTCTTGACACTGTGTCAGCTGTTCACCCCCTGGTGCCACTGATCGGCCTTCTGAAGACTAATGGAAAGCTTATCATGCTCGGTGCACCAGATCGGCCGCTTGAGCTGCCTGTTTTTCCACTCCTTGCAGGTAAGCCACATGGATCTCTATTTTACTTTAACTATGCTATTCAAACGTTGCTTATATAGAGATGAATTGGATCCCTTTTTGTCTCTTAATATTATTCGTTTCCAATGTTGTGTCATCTCAACTTGAAGTTGCAAGTTCATACTGCATCTTGTATGGTCATTTCTTGACAAAGAAAGTATTCAATCTGAAGCTGAGTGAATCTGAACATTGAATGTGTATAGGAAGAAAGATTATAGCTGGGAGTGGGATCGGTGGGATGAAAGAGACACAGGAAATGATTGATTTTGCAGCCAAGCACAATATTACAGCAGACATCGAAGTTATTTCAGCTGATTATCTCAATACGGCTATGGAGCGTCTAGCCAAAGCTGATGTCAAGTACCGGTTCGTTATCGACATTGGCAACACACTGAGGGCTTCATGAGCTGAAAATTTTGTCAATCAGGCATCTCACTTGTTTGTGTTGGATTGAGGAAAATGATCTACTTTCTTGTTTCTCCTATGTTTAGTTATACTTCGCCAATTATGAATGTGGGTTGCCCATTTTCAGAGGATTCTAGCAATAATTTCACCATTTTAAAGGTGAGAATTTGTGGTTTCCCATATTACAGTAATAAAAGACCACTTCTTTCTATCTCTATTGTCTCTTCACATACAGATTATTCTTTGCTTGATCAAATATTAAATTAGGATTCTCTACTCATTTTGTGCTCCTCAAGAAAATAATGCTAAAAATGTGTAAATGAAAAGGAATGTATTAAGACAGGCATTGCCTGCCGGCTATTTGTACTGTCTCAGAACGACAAGTTACAAGCACTTAAAATACTCGTAAGTCTTAGTTATACAGATGTATTGCAATCCAGTTTTCTGTACGAAAATGTCAAACCCGCAGCTCCTCGCTGTTGCCTTCACATGTTCAAGGCAAATCCTGGGGTAATCCAGTTTCCACATCCAAAAAAGAACACGAGATGATATGTTTCAGCCTTCATCTCTGGTCTTCCTTAATCATTCTTCCGTTGGTACGAGTAGACAAGCCGCACATTATGTTTCTAGCACAATTCTCAGACAGAGATTACCATGTAAAATGATGTAAGGCTTGAAGGATCATTTCAAATCGAGTTATATGACAAAACCTTTACAGTAGATTAGATGCATACAACGGTTTGAATGAGTTTATCTGCCTTGACCACCAAACAACACTAACTCATCAACTAAAAGTCTAGGGCCCCTGTCTTAGAGGACCCAGAACAACTACCAGAAGAAGCATAGGAAGCTCCACTAGAACCATCTACAGGGGCCTGGTTTAGACATTCCAAAATCAAGGATCGTCGTTTCTGCAATTTCATTGAGAATGTGGTTGCCTCTAGAATAGCAGGGACCTGTATTACATTAATAAGCAAAATATTTAAGTGAGACGTGCAAAATTAGGAGGCTGCCTGCTGTTTTATTTACAATAATATGATATTTCAAAATGAAATCTTTTCAGAAAAGTGGAGACGTCAAGTAGAATAATGTATCATTATGTGTTGTTGACTGCAGTAAATAGCCCCAAGCAAAAATCTCTCAACCCATGCTATAGACAAGACAACTTCTAGTTATGTATATTCTGTTTCACCTTTTAAAAGGATATGTTATTCAATAAAGCAGAAGAAATAGCATCAACTAAGCAAACCACAAATACCTGTGTATTAATACGTGCCACTTTGTGCACACTAAGAAGGCCAACCATATCCTGATATCCTGTGAGAAGCTTAGCCAGTTCCTTGTCTTCATCTGATCGAAATATGATTCTAGATTATGTTTCTAGACGCGGCTAAATCAGTGTTCCACATAAAGAAGCATACACACCTGGAATTGCTTTGACAGAAACTAGGGTGTCGGCCAAATGCTGCAGCCTTTTGGAGAAGGCTGTTGAAACAAGCGAAGGCGCAAAGGTTAAAACTGCTACCGCATTTGACAATCTCACCAAACTTTTCAGAGATCTGATAAAAGAAAGCATCTCCCACTCCTACAACAAGTACACATGTCTTTCAGCAAATGACATTTCCATCTTACAATATCATGGCAGCCAGACTTATAATAGCATCAGAAAATGATCAATCACCATATAAAGTATGTATCATAAAGTAAATTATATAAAGATTACAAATTTTCATATATTGTGCTTATAAATGAATTTAGAATATTTTAAATTAAAAACAGCATAGGTAGGCACCTTGTTGGAAAATTCACACTGCGGCGAACACAGTGACTGAATGGCAATACGACCACCGGCTATGTTCCCATTGTCTCTGAAAACAGATAAAAAACCAATCACGAAATAAAATTAATCTCAACAGATCTGACAAAGGGTATGACAGCTGCATTAGCGTTTCGACAGTGCAATCACTCCACTAACAATTTGGAAACATGAAAATGGTAAAATTTTCGATTCGAACCAATCAAAGAAATATCAGAACCCCAGCCCAGCATTACAACTGATACTATCTAGTGATATCCTGAAATTGAATCATGACTAACCACATTTACATATGCAAGTGCAGTAATGTACAATGATAATACCTAGGAGTTTGAGACAAGAAGCTCGAGCAATGCTCCTGAAATGTGGCAAGGTCAGCAGATTCTTTAAGGCTAACGCAATCGATACGCTGTCCACTAAAGAAATGCCTCTCTAGGGGCTTCCGCAAGTCAAAGTTGCTGCAATACTCTGACTTTCCATCTGCATATAAAACAACTGATTTCATTTAATGTGCGAACGGCAAAGAAATCCTTCTTGGCAGCAGGAAGTTGGTATGTTAAATGCAGGTTAAAGATCTCTCAAAAGATTAAATGTACTATATGAAGGAGAAACTTACTACACAACAATCATCAGCAAATATTTCTAGGGTAATGATGAAAATCTTCTAACCAATGCTAAAAGAAACAACCACTTTATGCATGAATTAGATTTTAAGAGTAGACACATGTTGTTTATGTTGTATCAAATTATACTAGCCATAGGCAAATGTAAAGAAAGTAAGAAAAGAATCATCTTCTTTCATTTAAATGCATAAGTATTTTACTTTCTTGCAACCCTTAGATAACATTTTGAATAGTTACCGTCAGCAGATTACCACACATTGTCCCGTTGCTCACCATAATTTTAGTGTTACAATAAGCTTGCCGTCGTTCTATTTCTTGATAGGAAATACGTCATCAGGCAGTCCTTTTTATCTCAATGTACTTTAATACTTCTCTTCAATAACAATTAGTTGACATCCATCATTATCAAGTAGCAAATATCATTATGGAGGAGATTGAATGACAGGGAGACTGAAAACTTAATGGCAATCATAACAATAAAAACCATACATGAGGAGAAACAATGTAACAAAAGCAGATACTAAGAAGAATTTATTAACTTCACCTTTCTGAGACTCTGAATTATGTTCCCCAAAATACTTCTTATATTGCCAAGCAATTCTCAACCCCTTTTCCTGAGATTCAAAGTATATAAAAGAGTTTCATTAAAAAGTCACCAACTCCATGGTAACTACACAGGTGCAGTCACACTCAAGGTTATGGAGAAAAGAAACCGATAGGCACCTGCTCTGTCTCATGGACACGAGATTTATCATCCTTGGAGACCATCGGATTAGGCAAAGTGCCAAGAAACCCTCTCGGGTCTTTTGCAGAACTAGCATAAATAAGAGGTTGGTGGTGAACCAACCCCTGAGACATAAAATTTCTCAATAGTAACATATGATGTGGTGCCTCCGGATCTTCCATAACCATCACTAGACTTCCCAATGCAAACCCACCTCCCAAAATCTCTACCAAGTCAAAACCATAATTCATATCAAAGATAACAATCACGTACAACCTAATCAGCATAAATACAAGACTATGGGACATTACTGTCAAGGTCTAGTATGCCAGATGAAAGAAACATTGTCCCATTAGGACCATGCTTAAGCCCAGGTGCGTGTGGGGCTGTGCTGGATGCTGCAGAAAAATTGCGCGAGAAACTAGTAGTCCGAGGTTTATTAGCAGCCATATACGTCAAAGAACTGCTCTATATCGAGAACACAACTGCATCAAGAACTAACTCGCATCACATACAAAAAGAGAAAAAAAAAAAAAAAATCCCACTTAAACAAATTAACCAAACAGCGGTGATTTTCATCGAACATGTGGCATGCCATCTAAAAGTTTCCAAGTGGAAGAAAGCAAATGCATATTATCAGCGTTTGGAGAAAAAAGGAGCGGCGAACAGAACCTTTCAGCCTCAGCAGTTCGAAGATTTCTCAATTCGTTTCGCTATGCTTGTGACTTGTGCACACAGACAACTTTTGGAGAGGGTAATGGAGCAACTCAAACTGAATTTTAATGTAAGCTATAAACCTCGTACTCAAACTTACAGTCTTTTTTTCATTCAGATGATTAAAAAAAAGATATCATTAATCAATTCGGGACGGCTCGTGTTTGGTACAATTTGACGCTGTGCCTGTGTGTTAATTAGTAACATGTTTTGGGGAAATTCGCATACTTATGCCCTAATCATCTCAATTTCTTTTTTCTTTCTTTTTTCCTATTTACAGAAATGGAAAATTAGGGTTTTAACTTTTAAGCCCTAACTTTGTGAAAAGGGAATGACACCTAAGTCCCGCTAAAAAATATTGCCTTTGAGCTTATAGTTTTAATCCCTAGAGAAGAAAAAAGATTAATAAAAAAAAAAAAATTTGAAAAGATAGGAAAATGATAAAAAAAAAAAAAAAAATTCACAATGACCACTGTCATATAACTCTGCTATTAAGTAGGTCAAATTTGTGTTTCGAGTGCAAATATAATTATGTATCGTCTGGCTCTTATTTTAATAATTACTTTTGGAATTTAATTTGATCAAAATCACGTTTTCATAAAAAGAAAAAAAAATTATGACTTTTAGCTTTTAGTCTCATTGTTTCATCTGACTACTCATTATCTCTAATGTGTGCAAAAATCCCAAGGGTCAATTTTACGATGGATTTGAGCACCTTAATAGGCTAATGTTTCCTACAAGCTCGAAAATGAGAATTTGCAAAAACAATGTTATGACTATGACGCTCATGTTAGTATTCAATATTGAAAGAAGTAAATGTGAACGAATTGTAATGAAGTATGATAAAGGATTGTGAATGAGAGTAAAAATGTGTGAGAGAGAGGAGACTGTCTTTTCTATATTTTCTCGTCAGCTTCTTCTGTCAGTCATATTTTACCACTAAATTATGTGCCTAAATGGCTGCCAAGATGGAATTGGGCTCTCAGCGCCTCCAATGAACAAGTCCTTCTCTTGGGCCTTTGCTTTCTTGGCCGCAACTAAGGGGAGGCCTGTAAGGCACTGAGTCCTGACTTTTGACTTTGTATTTATGGTTATATCAATCTCAATTAACTAACATTTTAATTCCTGCATTCAACTTTAAAAATAATGTTAATTTTTGAATTTAGCTTAATTATAAAATTATGAATCTAAATACTGTAATCATTTGCTATTTTATAAAAAAAATATTTTTTTCACAATTAATTATTTTATAATCATTTATGCAATCGTCAAATCGAATTTTAGGCTTAAATTCCCTGTCCTTTATAGTTGGGGCAATCATAAAAATAAAAAATGGAATTTAGGTAAGGATAATGAATCATCTAATGTGTTAGATGTATTTTTCGATAAACTAGCACTAGATATAAGTCCATATTTTATTTTTTTTTAAAATTAATATAATGTATATGACTAGAAATTATTAATTAATAAAAAAATATAGAAATTGCAAAAATGTATAGAGCCGTATCTAAAGGGGTCAATAAGGTCAAATATTCATCTAGCCCAGAATCCAACTTTTTGAGAGGTGGGCTGGCCCATTCATTCAGCCCATGGGACTACTATTGATTAATAAACGTATTATCTTTTATAAATTATAATATCAAACAATGTAATTTAATTTTTTTAATAAAATAAGATCATGAAACTAATAACAGGTCAGCATTATTAATTTTTATTTAATATAATTAAAATAAAAATAATCAACCAAATCCAAATATTAGTTAGAAGCTCCTTATTTTAATAAATATTAAAGTGTAGGGGTCGAGTTATAAAATATTTTTTTATGAAGGGGACAATTGTAATATGACAAATTGTAGGGAATGTATATGTAATTAGAATAAACCTCATAAGAAGGTTTGTGTAATTTACAATGAAAGGTAACAGAGTAATTTCATCAAGAACATTAGAGTTTTTTTCAACATTCGTTAGTATGAGGTGAGGTAGCTGTAATTAGTCAAACTTGATAGGGTCTAAATGTGATTAGATAAAATCTTATAGGGCACTGTAGTTATCTCTAAAATCTAAAATTACAACCATCTTTCTTGATGTTTGGCATAATTATGAATACCTTCTCATTATTTAAGAAATTACAAATCCCTCCTCAAATGAAAAATAATCATGTAGCTCCTAGACGGTGAGGTGAAAATTACTACTTTACCCTTGTTAAATTTTTATTTTTAGATACATAAAAAAATATAAAATTAAAATCCGAGGATGCATAAAGTAAAAAATTCATAGGGCATATCGATCCAGGTTGCTAAAACGGGTCAGGTCGTGACCCTAGATGGCTGTAGGTTGGGTCGCTGGCGATCCAAAGCTTCTTGAGATGTGGGTCTTGATAATAAAGAAGCACGTTAGGCTTGTTGGGAAGCCCCGAACTAAGGCCCTCCAATGTTCAAGTTAGAATGGATGAGGTCGAAACAATCTGGAAGGCTTAAATGTAGTCGAAAGAGTATTAAACGCAAGATACCATAAATGCTCATGATTAATAGTATTTATAGGTTTCCATACCCATATTAGGTAACTCCACGTGGCAACATCTGGAAGAATGTCTGCTAAAAGATCTAATTGTTGATAAACCGACCCGACCCGCTAAAAAGTGCGCGGACCTTTGTCCTATTTTTGTCATTTGTCTGCATTTAAGGGGCATTTCTGTCATTTTGTTCCAAGAGGGGTTATTACCCTATCACATATTAGTTCATAAAAATATATAAAAAAGAATCTAAATCTTTTTTATCAAATTATCAATCATAATCCAAAAGTGTATATCGGTCCATTCACCAAAAAATTGGATTGAAACTTAACGAAAACTAATAAAATGTGCTCGTTGTTATATAAACATAAAAAATAGAAGAAAGTATTTAAAATTATATCAAATGCAAGGGGAGTTGATTGTAATTTATTTAAATATAAAACTCATAGTACGGAAAATAAGAAAAGAAGGGTATAGAAGGAGAAGAAAGAAACAAAGAGGAAAAGCCCGTGAAAATAGAGATAGGTTAAGCAGAACAACGTTTGTGGACATGAGTGGGTGTAGTGTGTGTATGTGTGTTTGGTTGATCTCTCACGGGGAACCCACCCCACCTCGGCCCCTCTCACGAGATCTCTCTCTCAACTCTCGTAATTTGCGGCCCCCCAACACGTTTAGTTTCCAGCACACACTGGCACTGCAACCACCGGCGGTTTCCAGGCTGAAATCCATGCATATTGCAAGACACAGTTTCTGTTTGGTGGGCGGTTGTCTTCTCTCACCAATATTTTGTACCTTTTCGGGACTCCACGTCGGGAAATTCTAACTCAAATCAGCTGATTTTTTGACGAACTCAACATGATGAATGTACTGTTGTCACGTGATTGAGTTGTACTTTAAAGGGAGTGATTTAGATCGTGAAACGCAGTGAAATAAGTAATTTTTAGGTTAAATTATAATTTTGAGATTTGACATAATTATAAATATTCTTTTATTATTTAAAAAATTATAAAATACTTCCCTCAAATAAAAAATAATTAGACAATGAAGTGGACATTATTACTCTACCTTTATTGAAATTTTTTAAAAAATAAAAAAAAATATTTGAAAAAAATTAAAAAGAATGAGGGCGTGTAAAAAATAAATAATCTATACGGAATATTAGTTTATAAAAATATTTTAGAAAGTTCTACAAAAAATATATAAAATTAGAGTTTATAATTCAAAAGGACATTTTGATCAGTTCACCACAAAAATTGGATAAGAACTTAATGGAGACTAACAAAATAGGCTCCTTAATGTTAAAATCAGTGAGTATTATTAATTTTTCAAACAATAAAAAAATATTTATAAATATGTCAAACTGCAGGAGAGGTGGCTGCAACTTATCCATATATTTATTATATGATTGCCAAAACTGATGAGACTGCGTTTGTATAAAGATTTTGTATCTCAAAGAAATATTGTGGATTTTAGTTCACATTATGTATGTGTGAATATGTCGTTGCTATATTTTCTTTTATATGATCATAGTCGTACGATGATCCATGGATGCAACTTTAACATTAATTTTTCTTGGTTTAGAGGTTAGATCTAATTAAACTCATTGCAGTAAGAAAACTTAATTGTTATAGGTTCATTTCGTCAAAGGTCGTCCGATATTATCTAATTTGGTTATTGTAGTTTCGAAAGAGAAAAAAAATTGTAATTTTAGTCTTGTAAATATTAACGGTATTAGCAACTTTAGTCCTTTATAAATTTACTTTTAACAATTTCATCCTTTAATTTTAAAATTTTCGTATATTAAAAGATAAAAATAATCGAAATTTGTTAAAATGGCAGAAAAAAATGCACACAACCAGCTTAACCAAATGCACTTTTCTATCATTTTTGTCCTCAATGCGTTAAATTCTTAAAATTAAAAAAAATAGATTTATATAGAACTAAAATTGTCATTCCCCCATATATACAGAATCAAAATTGCAATTCTTCTGACTAACAATTAAAAATAATTTCTACTAGATGGAATATGATAAGCTGACTACCGGCAATCCATAATACATCTACATAGAATAGCAAATTTTATGTTTTAAGTGACGATTGGATTCATGGGATGTAAGTGAAAAAGCTAGTACGAGACTACTGTGTGTTTATCGTGCAGAGATTTATTCTTTCTATAATTAAACGCATATATTTTTAATCTGGACCAATTCTTGAATTTTTAATATAAAATATTTTTTTTTAATTCAAATCGAGTTCGACTGGACTCTAATCCGTAATAAGTCACTAATTATAGATTGTATCTTATTAATAATAAATGTAATATATTCATATTGTAATTAAGCAAAAAGGAGTGGACATTTGGCATATGTATGGGTGCAGTTATGATTGTTAAATAAGTGAGAAATAAGAGCAGAGCAGTGCAGTGCAGAGTGTAGATTTGGACCACAGCCACTGAAAGTGCAATGACATAAGTTTGTGCAGTGTAGTCTTCAAGTCTTTGGCTGAACCCACTCAGAAGCACTACATTTGTCTCACAATATTGATGAATAAATACACTGACAATAGCTAGTTTTTGGCATTGAGATATTCAAGTACTACATTCATCATCATCATCATCATCATAATAATAATTATTATTATTTAGAATTCAATAGGTTTTAATCAATTGAATTAATTTCTTGAGAAGCAAACATTTATATGTGTATGTACCCAAATTTAAAAGGTTGGCGCAAACGGCTTAATTACATTTATATATATGGGATCGATCTATCTAACTGAAAGTTTCGTATTTAAATTATGTAAATAAGATATCTTGTGAGAGAAAAAAAACTGATGGGGAGAATCCAATTTTAATCTGAAATACCGAAAATGCCCTTAATGAAGGGTATTTTTGTTATCATAGGAATAGATCCGCGTGCCATAGGAAAACGGGCGGGCCATCCATCGTCCGGATCCGTTTAAAGACTGAAGACCCTGACACGCAAGAATAGCCGTCCGAGCGAGGACGCCCTGCGCTTCAGATGTTGACATGTGGCCCAAATAATAGTAACTACATGGGCCTTATAAACACCTCGACGCACCGCTTTAGAGGTAAATTGACTTTTAGCATTTTCGACCTACATTCACCAGATTGCATATTTTTACCTCGAACTCCACTAACTTGAGTGTCTGAGGGTCGTTGTGAGGGGACGCACCCGATGAGCTTCACGTTCGTGTTTTATCCTCAAGACCCAATCACTAGATCTTGGGAGAGTATGTGGTTAGGATTGAGATCACCACTCGAGGTCGCATATTTGGATCGAGATTAAAAACAAAAAAAAAGATTATATGTACAAACAAACACACACATATATATGATAAGAGTTCTGTGTATAGAGGACTATAACGCCCCTATCAATCACAAGAATATGAAAATAAGACTGAGGTCTGTGTATTTGAATCTCATGGCGTATTCAATTTGGACTTTTGGCTACGTGTCGGTTTTATAGTGCCCAACCTTGTAAGTAAGAATGGCAATTGGAGTGGGTAGACTGAGGCGGTGTTAATTAGACTCTGTGGGGTGAAGAGACTGGCGGTCTTTGAGATGGTGTGGTGGACAGATTTCGAGATTTAGTAGAGGATGAAATCATCCTATTGTCGTTCCTACTAATAGGTCGTCATCGAACAAAGTACTATAATAAATATCCAAAAGCCGAGAAATCAGACATCCAACTAAAATCGTGCGTTCGAATTCTTACTTTGAGCAACTTTACAGACCACATGATTAGAGTGCTACAAAAGAGGCCTGCTCTATACAGTGATTTATGAATTGGAGTGGGTAGACTGAGGCGGTGTTAATTAGACCCTGTGGGGTGCAGAGGCTGACGGCATTTGAGATGGTGTGGTGGACAGATTTCAGAATTTATTAGTGGACGAATTCATCCTATTGTCTTTCCTACTAATAGGTCGTGATCGAACAAAGTACTATAATAAATATCCAAAAGCTGAGAAATCAGACATTCAACTAAAATCGTACGTTCGAATTCTTACTTGAGCAACTTTACAGACCAGAGCATAATTAGTGTGCTACAAAAGAGGCCTACTCTATACAGTGATTTATGAACACATAACAATAACTCTAATTGATGTCCGAATCAACCTCACCAAACATCAATTTATAATAATCAAATACGAGCTCAAATTAATATACATACATATATCCAAAATTAATGCGCTGACCCTTTGAAACTCTCTGTATTTTTTGAATTTAAGAAAGTTCTTTTTTCGAAGGTTGTGGTCTCTTCTACATTAATTATCCCATCTGTTCAGAACAAAGTTTTTATCTTTTAAACATAAATTTCGTTTATCCTCCAGAACTAAGATGGGAGGCACAAGAATTCATATTGTTTTGAATTTAATTTTCCACCCATTAAAATTAAAACTATTACATCAAAAAGAGCCTTGGGTCCTTTATTACATGTGAAATTTAATTGGTTCAAGCATAAAACTTATAAAATATTTTAAATAAACTTGTATATATATTTAAGGTCGATGTTGAGTTGCGGGATGGATTTGTGATCATGCCTTCGAGCTTTCATCCCGTGATGTTAAGCTAATCCTTGTAAACTTACGCTCACAAATCACAATCAAAAGAACACTAGATAGGTCTTATATTATATCCCTTTGACGTTTAAGTCACTAAAATTTGTACGATGATAATTGACGCGAGGAGCAATAGATGCATAGCCCCAAAAATACACCTGAAAGCCTGTTTGTTTGTGTTTTCATTCCTAGTTTCAATTTTTGAAACAATATTTAAAGTGAAAGGATGTTCATTTATATGTATTATCATTGAAAATATATTGATTTGATATCACAATTCAATATAAACAACAATCTCATTTACTAATCTAAACACTTTCTCATCTCACATTAAAACCTGTGCAAAATTAAAGATATATACTTTTTAAAAATTGAAAATAAAAGCACATACTTTTTAATATCTTTTAAAATAATAATGGCCGAGGGTTATAGGACCAAATAAGGTTCCATCAATCAAAAAAGGATTAAAGCATTGCTAAAGTTGATGGTGTCAGCAAGTAGAATTTGAATCAAATTGATCAGAATAAGAAATATAAGGATATTCAAAGAATTATATAATATTTTACTATATTTCAAATCACATGTGTGAATATTAAGTAAATAAATACATATTTTACAAATGGGTTAAAACCCCCTTAATTAACGAGAAAGTGCAGAAAAATTCCCGTAAAAAAATAAAGGATAATTTACCTCCCTCTAGATAGCAGTAAATTGCATCATTTTTTAGTATCACAAGGGGATAAATTATATTTTTTTTTTATAACAAAATTTTTGTACTATTTTTATTAATATGGAAATAAATTATATTAAACCCTTTTACAAATTATAGGTAGATAAAGGGGGTGTAGATGGGAAAAGAAAGGAGTAAGAGGAGAGGGGGATATGTATGTGGATGTGTGTGAATGGGAAGTGAAAAGGGACGTTACATAGCAAGGAAGAGACAAAGCTGTAGCGCCTGCCGCAGCCCCACTGCCCACTGCGCTTGTCGCCTCACGCCCTTCTCCTGCTCTGTACTTCTACTTGCGTGCTACTACGTTTTCACTAACCATTACATTAAAAATTCATATTCAATAAAAAAATTGTAAAATAAATATAATTGTATTTCAATAATACGATAAATATATTGTATTTATCATATAATTAATTTAAATTTTTCCAAATTCAATTTGAGTTCGAATTGTTCCTAGTACATACACTTTTTATGTCAAAAATAAATAATTTTTTTAATTTTTTTAAATGTTTAAAATAAAATTTTATTTTTATGAATAATTTATTGTATCTTTAAAAGTATGAAATCATTTAAAATAGTAAGTTATAATTTTATAAATAACGATGAGTATTTATAATTTACTTTTAAAAATAATATTGTAAAGTTATACAAATCTTTGTGCATGTTTTGGTAGGAGTATTTGAAGGTCCATTTAGAAAATGCTATTTATGATAAGTGCTTTTTGAAAAGTATATATTTGAGCATCAACAAAATATTTAGGGTATATTATTTTGATATTTTCCAGCTTTTTGTAAAATTATAACTATATTTTTTTTAAGGGTGTTACCGTAATATTTTTTAAAAAGTATTTATATAATAATTATATCTGAATAAAGAATGTAGCTATAATTATAAATATATATAATCTCAAAAGATTTATTTTTTAATTTTATAAATGATAAAAAAATATTGTATATTTTGACGTATCTCAAAAACCGCTAATGCTAACATCTTGAAAGCGGACTTTTGGATATGCGCTCTATTTTCGAAGTCGATTCAATGCTGACTATCACACGTTCAACATATATACTTAAAATAATTTTTTGGTTACGTGAACAGTCAAGCTAACAATTAAATTAACAAACATGTGAATTACATGTGTTTTAATTGTTTATTTTTTATGAAAATTTGGACATGAAACTAGATATGTCGAGTTTCTCAATTTGAACCAATTTGGAAAATGATGACTAAATCTGTCAATTTTTTTAATTTAATTTTGAGACCATTTTAAAATTTCGTAAAATAGAAGAGGAAAAGTGATTTACCTTTTTATCCTATGGGATTAAAAATATAATTTTACCTCATTTTTAATTTCATTTTTACTTCTCACTACACATTGCCAACGCACACCACTTCTAGTCTTGTTTTAAATTTGGTTTAATTACGCTTTTAGTCCTGTTATTATAGTTATTTGACACTTTTTAGTGTTATTAGTTAGGATTGCAAAATAATCCTTTATCTTTTCTAATTTCATAATTTAAAAACAAAATTAACTAAAATCTTCCAAATTGATCATAATTGTAAGGTCACTTTCCGACCAATTTTTCTCCTAAAGAAATTACTGAAAATAATTGCTTCCAATGTGATCATATATAGGAAGTTATAGAAAGTTGGGATCTAGTTGTTTTCATTTCTTGGCCTTTGTGGGCCTAAAAAATTAATTACGAATGTGGCTCTCATATTTGTGTTCTTCGCTTTTCCCTCTTTGCTTTCATTTTCATTTACTATTTATCTTTATGGTACATGTAAATCTCTCCATTCTGCCTCATCCCATTACCATCATCTCTGCTTCACTTTGTCCCTTGTACCCACCCCACCCCACCCCACCTCCCAACATAGTACATAGCTTATATATATACATACATGCATATATATATATATATACATTTTCTCTCTCTCTCTCTTCTTTCTCTCTCTTACACACACAGAAAGAGACCACTTTATTATATTCTATCAGATCTAACCTCCAAATACAGCTGAGGTTTATGTTGTTTTTGTTCTTGATGAAGATCACAGGAGCCCATCAACATCCCTCTCATTGTCCATCAACCCCATGCATGAAACAAATGAATTTCATCACTGTCTCTGCCTCTGCAAAAGGAAACTGAACAACAACTCAAAACAATATATTACAGCCCACACAACTGATTTTCCCTGTTCCTTTTCTGACAACTAGCTACCTAGGGTTTTTGTTAATCTTTATAGCTGGATGATGTCGCCTGATAACAAACCGGCGGCGACGAAGCCCGGAGGAAAGGACGAATCGCAGAGCTCCAACGCCGCCCGTAAAGCAGCCTCATCCAGGCCCCAAGACCCGCCGCTTAAGTGCCCACGATGTGATTCCCCCAACACCAAGTTCTGCTACTACAACAACTACAGCCTCACGCAGCCGAGGCACTTCTGCAAAACGTGCAGAAGGTACTGGACCAAAGGCGGCGCCCTGCGCAACGTACCCATAGGCGGTGGCTGCCGGAAAAACAAGAAGATGAAGTCTTCTCCACGGCTCTCCTGCGACTCAAAGGACTCCAGCGGGTCGTCTGATGTTGGTGGGTTGAAATTCTTCCAGGGCATCGCGCCAGCCATGGATTTTCAGCTCGGAGGTGCAGGGATAAGCTTCCCGGCCAGGCTCAACACCTCCCCGAATACTACTGGTCTGTACAACCAGTTCTCTTCATTTGGGGAAATATCAAACACCTGTGGCGCAATTTCTTCAACCCCATGTTTCAATCTTGATTCTTCTGTAATTGGATTCAACAGTACTACTTTCCCTAATTTCAAACAAGGAGATCAAGGAAATATGAACTCTCCTGGATTTCATCAAGAACTGGGATCTATGAACATCCACAGCAGCCTGGCTTCCTCCATTGAATCCTTGAGTTCTATCAACCAAGACCTGCACTGGAAATTACAGCAGCAAAGACTATCCATGCTCTTTGTTGGTGATCATACTCAGAAAACAAACACTAATCTCCCAATATCTCTTGATCAAACCCTTGTTCAGAAACCCCAGCCCATTTTGTTCCAGAACCTGGAAATCTCAAAACCACAAGAATCTTGCAGAATTGGGACAACAAAAGAGTCTGGAAACCTGTCAACTGAGTGGTTCTTTGATAATTCTTATGCAAGTGTTGCTCCAACCCCAGCAACAAGCAGCAGCAATGTAAATGAGAATACCAGCAACTGGAGTGGGATTCAAGCATGGAGTGATTTGTCCCAATATTCTTCACTTCCATAGGAATTCACAGTACTGATCATCAACAGTAAGTTTATCATTACTTTTTCTACTTTAATTAGTACTGAATTAAGCAGGTTTTTGGCTAAAATTTTTCTAAAACATCTTATAAATTCATACATTTTACAAGATATCCTTACAGTTTATAAAATGTTCAATCTTAGTTTAAAAATAAAATTTTAAAATGTTTGAAATAGAACCAGATTATGCCGTTCATAAACACCAAAATCGAAACAGTTTTTAAAAATAATTAAGAACTTCTTACTTTTTTAAAGACTTTTTCTTTCTTTTTTTAATTTTATAAGTCTATCGATCTTTTAAGAATTTTTTCGAATACTTTTCAACATCTGATAATTAAACCTCAAACTGAGTTGAGATCATGAAGGTGTAGTCTTTAATTTGTTGAGTGTGTTGTTCTTGTTTGATTTGGTGCAGATCAGGTCAAAGATATCGAAAAGAGGTGCAAAAAGGGAGAGAAGAAGGTAGCTTTTGATCAGCTTTATTCCATCAGTAGGAAGAGATGATGATGTGATGAGTTAAAGATTACAATTAAGAAATGTTAATTTGTTGTTGTAGTTAGTGATCATGATCATAATTAAATTAATGTCTTTTTCATTTGAATTTTCATGTCCCATATGTAAATATGGCAGAATTGCCTTGGAGAATTTAATTAATTATAATTAGACTGACTGTAATTGCTTTATTTTAATTTTCTTTCTTAATTATATTATATATTCTTGTGGTATTTTATTAATTAATTTCTCTTTTTTCAGGACTCTTATATATATTTTATTTTTTACAGAAAAAATGTGTGTGACTTAAAAAAATTAATCTTTTTTTTTTTTGCGTTTTTTATTGTTAACTAGTAGCATTATAAATTGTTGTTTTAATTGATCAAAAAATAAAACTTATAAATTTTAATTTGCCAATTATTATTTCCTCAGTTTCTTCCTCAATGTCTTTGGGATTGGCGATTGATTTTGGACCATTATTAAATGGGAATTAATAGCAATATATATATATATATACATACACGCATATATTTTGTTTCCTTCGATGTTGAGTCATTCATTGTTCAGAAAACTCTTCTCTCTCTCTCTCTCACTGTCAGGGTAACTAACTGAGTTTCAGACAGACTTAGATCAGCTTCTGACAACATATATATACACTAAGCAGTAAGTGATGGAAGTCCTCCTCTATGAACACAGAACACCTACACCGCTGTACTGTAGCTACCACACACTATGTGAAAAGGGCCTGCGTGATGTGATTCCCATTGCCAATTATCCATGCATGCGCCTCTCTCTTAATTTCACACAGTACACGCAGTGGCTGTAGCTTGCTAGGGTTTTTATTAATTGTGGTGTAATAATTATATTTAAGTTGGATGATCGCAGAGGTGTGTCTGAAAATGAAATTAAAGTGTGTTTAATAAAAGACTGTGGACAACGTTAATTTGAACCCAACAGTTCGTCCTTTGCTGAAATTGTGTTAATGTTTTGTTAGCTTTTGTGGGTGGGTGGCCTTGGACAGTGAGCCCTTCTCTTCCCATGCTTTTCAGTCCTTCCGTTCTGCTTTCCGTTTGTACTTTTGCAACACAAATTTTTTAGAAGCCTCCAACTTAATAATATGGATGGTTGTGGATTAATGGTTTGTGTTGGAAATTACATATTTATGATGTATATTTGAATTTTTGCTAAGGTGTCACTATTAAAGAAAAAAAAAATGTCTGTTCTCACAGAAATTTACTATAAAAATTCATTCTGGTATCAATTTTTGCAATGAATTTTGTGACGCACAAGTAGATATTGGCGTCCGATTGCAATCGAGCAAGTTACATTTTTTTGTGGCGGAAAATATTTGCGACGGTAAGAAATTGGGTCCGTTGAAAAGGTCGTCATTGTGACAGAATATTTATTTAGTAAATTACGACGGTATTTCTGATGAATTTTGGTCGGGTAATGGCTATTGCATAAGAACCATTGGAATTTTTTACTACAAAGTAATTATTATGAATTTCCGACAAGACTTACTTTGTGACGACAAGACCACCACAAATTTGAATCTTTTTTTCTGTACAAGATAATATCATTTATCGCAAGTTTATCATAAATTCTATTGCAAATTGAGGTGAATATTGAACATCACAAAACACTTATGGCGATATATATATATATATATATTTAGTGTGTTTGTAGGCCTAAATGTATGTTCTAACTTTTATTTTTAAAAAAGTTGGATGTGTCTAAATGGGAAGTTAGGTGTACCCTTACTAGTTTATTAAAATATTAATTGCAAAATATTTGCACATGTCCTAAAAAATTCATAAATTATGAGCACTTCCTCCCAGACAATCAAGAAAATCTAAAATTTGGAAATAACAAATCTGTCCTAACTTGTGTATTAATTTCGATGTGGTTAGCTATTTATTTTTTGTCATAGTAAATCAGGTATAAGGGGATTACTCGACATACAAGACAAAAATGCAATTCTCACTAGCAGATCTTTGGGATATTCGCTCCTGTTTTTCTATTTCTTTAGGCAATATTGCAATTTTCATCATGTATATATAAAAGGTAGACAATTTTGGTTCTCTATCTTTTGAGGTGGCAATTTTGGTCCTTTCTCTTTCAAATGTTTGCAATTTTGGTCCTTCAATTTATTTTATGACCATTTTGCCCTTCTAGTGAAAATTAACCATAATCCATTACATCCTCCAAGATAAGCCCAACATGCTTTTGAAATAAATTAAGTCTCCATAAATTCATACCTGTTCTGACCGCCTTGTTCCCGAGTATTTAATGTCCTCAGTTTTATGGATTTCTTCCAACCACACTACTATAGTAGATGGTTCGCAAGTACTTGGTTCCTTCAACAACAAAAAACACAGCCTTATATCGTTTCTACCTTAGGGCGTAAAGCACTCCAATATAGAGACTTAATAGAATTTTGGACAAACAGGTTGAACAAAAGCTTAACTTTTATTGAAGAAATAATTAAAATATTAAATAGATATTTCTTTTTCTATAGGAAGAGACAATTATTTAGCCTTTCATATAGAGGACTATACTTGTTGGCGAAACCTCCATAAAATTGAGAATTTAAAACTACTAAGATTTGAAAAACTCAAAATATTATACTTTGAAGAGTTGGAGAAGATTTCTGATGATCCCCATATACTTCATTGCCTCTTTATTTATAGCCATCTACGGACTTCAATTACGAACTTCAACCTTCTTTTTTGATGGTGTCACTGTGTTCATCATCTTATTGTCTTTTTCGGATTGTGTCATTGTGTTCGTCATCACCTTGTCCTTTCCAGCTGTTAGTGATGATGGTTTTGTCAGCCATATGATTGCTAGCTGGTTTTCCTAGTTTGCTGACTATTGCCCTTTGTCATCTTCTGCCAATAGTCTTACTTTTGAATTTTTACTTTTTGGGGGTTTTACTTCTCCTTGTAAAAATTCATTCTTTTACCCTTGTCCTGTTTTGGTTCGGGTTTCTTCTAGGTTACCCAAATTTTTGTCTCGAATAAGACTTTTCTTGTTTCTCCTAGTAAGGGCATATGTGGTTATGCTATTGCCCAACATGCAGCGTATTGCATGTTTTAATCGTCATAGCCTTGGATATCTTCTGGTTTGGACCCTTCTAACATCCAGATTCTGTTATATTTTCCGAATATTTAAATTATGGTCTTGGTTGAATTTACTCCTTTTCAAAAAATTAATTTTTTCCACATTCGCTGATAAACTTGCCAAACAGAAGAAGAATATATCAACTCGTTAGTATTAACCTTAAAAGTGTTTGTTATCGGCCTAAGGCTAATCTCTTCCTCTTTTATCTCAGAGGTGCTGGGTTGACTTACATCATTAGGAGTTTGTACTTCCTGTGATCCAATTGTTGCCTTTTCACCATAGTTTAACGATGGCCTCGTGTAATCGGTACTTGAATCCGACACTATAGGCTTAGAGTTATGCACTCTAATGGCATGTTTAGGTTTATGCTCCCTCAACTCGCGAGTCATCCCTGAGGGTGTTGCCTTCCGAATTGGTTCTTGTAGGTTGAAACCACCAGGTACTTCTTATCGCGATCTCGACAGTGTCAAGATCACCTCTTTGTATTTATCCTGCTACTTGGGCATTCACCATTAATCGTCTGAACTTCTTGTCAAGCTCCTCAATATTTTCTCTAAGGTCCTGAGTCTCAACATGATGTAGTTTGCTTCAAATGTCTCCATCTCTTGTCTGGAAATCTACAAGAACATTCTCGTGAGATTTTATAATGATTATATTATAACAATAATATTGGCATTCAGTTTGTTATATGATAATACAACTTTCTTAATTTTAGATTTTAATTTATTTTTCAAGAAGGTTTTAACATTAGTATTATCGATTTTTAAGGTGAACTCTTTAGCAAGTAAAAATAAAAGTCATTTCTTAAAAGCTTTCTAGACTGTAAAGAACTCTTTCTCGTTAATATGCCAGACTTGACTTGTTGTTTTGAGAACAACCCTCCTGTGTATCTACAAGGTTGTTCTCTTGAAGTGGTTTTTTTTATTAGCACTGTTGCCCATCTATAGTCATCGAAAGCCCTATTTTAAATTGTCACAATACGAAACCATTATGTCCGTTGCAAATTTCATATTCAAATACTGTTGGGGAAATCGTTTATTCCATTATTCGTCACGCCATCTGGTATTGGGACAAACTTATATGCCCGTTGCAATCCGTCATGGATTATTTCTGATGGGTCAGTGCAACTAATCACTAGACATTCAAACTCATCATAAACCTTGAGTTGTGATGGATTTATTAAATAATCCGTCGCATAGCCCATCACAAATAAGCATTCTTTGACATTTTTTAGTGCATGTTTATATATATGATTGCGGGAAACCTAGGTTAGAATCTAAAGACGTACCGATGTAATACAAAATTACTATTTTAGTACTGTTCGACCTTTGTAGATAAATCCGTCTCTGTTTTTTATTGAATTTTTTATTTCAAATTCTATTACATCTTTTATTTCATTCAATATACACACATCACGTGTATAAAAATAATATTCTATATTTTATTTTTTAAAATAATTATACACATGACTTGTGTTTATTAAATAGAGTAGGAGGCCGTTTCTATGTAGAGTAGAGATAATATCATTTAAGGAGAGTATATATATCGAAATATTAAAAATAATTAAAAGTCCAATATCAAATTGCTTGTATTCAAAAGTTTAAAGATAATACCAAAAATCCAAAATTACTATAATTAATAAGAACTCATCACATGTGATGCTTCGTGCGACGTGATCGGTATCATGTTGTTTAAGATATTGTTCAATTATTTTGACAATATATGAGTTTCATAGTTTCGTCCTCCTAAAGTCATTCAAATTCCTTATCTATAATTAATGTAAAATATGTGTGATAATGCGCTAAATTATTTCAACAATATATTAATGGTTATGGCTAACAATCATGGTAAATAACTATTATTAACTACGGTTAAATAAAATTGATGCAAAACCTACACTATGAAAAAATTATTTGCCACAACTCAGTGTCATGGTAAAATCATCTATCGTGCCAAATGTTTTAGTCACCCTCACAAAAATCACGACCAACAATTATTGTTTAGCCTTGGTCAATCACTATTTGTTATAGTTATTTATTATTAATAATGACAATTGACCATAATTAAGTATTATATTTCTCGTAGTAAGTAAACTTTGATAATTTCGGACAATTTTGTCATAAATTACAAAATTAAAAAATTTGATGCACTATTTTACAAGCTCGACAAATTACGGGACTAAAGTACCAAATGATTATAATTACAGGAGTAAAAGTGCAATTAAGTCTATACATGATAATACTTATATATATATATATATATAGAGAGAGAGAGAGAGAGAGAGAGAGAGAGAGAGAGTGAGAGGTAGAGAGAGTGATGTGTAGTGGGTGAGGGGAGAGGAAGAAGACAGAGATGTGTGGCGTGATGAACGTGATACGTACAAACTCAACATTGTGCAGGAAATGCTCCTTCTTCAACTGTCCAAATTTTTACATATATATACCATGCAAGAACTTCATGACCCATCACAACTATACAACAAAAGTAAGCTATTTATAACGTATCTCTATGTGTATTTGTTTGTGTATATCTATTAATATATATATATATATATATATATGAAGAGGGTTTGACCCAAAACCTTCAGTTTTGATCAAATGGTGAATTCTTAAAATTTAATTTTTTTTAATTGTAAAAATACTTAATTGGTAGGCAAATGTAGGGAATTTTTCGTAAACCTACCTAATATTTGTTTAACCCGAAAGCGATAGAATTATTGGTCAACATTAACAAAGACATTAAATTTATATTGCAAGAAATGTGTGTGTATGTAATACGTATACATACATGTATGTACGGCGTACGAGGTTTTTGTTTGTGAGTGTAAGAGTGAGGATTCTTAATCCTTACTCTTCCCCAAAACGAGAAAAATGTATTCATCATCGTCATCCTATTTTGGCCTTTGCAAGAAGATATGGCAACGAGAGTTGTCAGTGACTAGACAAAATTTCAAGAATACATATAAATCTTTTTGTCTAAAAAGAGTTCGCCTACAACACACACACAAAATTTCTCTTCCTCTTTTAGGAGAAAACTTTCGGGATAAAATGTAATTTAGTCTTGTAAATTTGGGATGGTAATTGTGGTTATGTTTAAATTAAAATTCGTATTTTGGTCTTATAACTTTGAAAAATATGATAGTTTTAGTCATTTTCTACCAATTTGGCCAGAAAATTTCACATCATCCAGTTATGTCAACACATAAATTGGGATTTTCAGTGAAATTTGATGACATGAAAGTCCAACATTTTCTTCTTAGAAAATGACTTGATAAAATAAAAAAAAAATACAGCTTGAAAAAGCTTGTATATTTATCAAGAGGTAATTTTCTTTTTGTCAAGTCATTTTCTAAACAAAAAATACCTTGGGCATCTATTTTTTCAAAGCTCAAAGACAAAATCAAGCCCAAATTATATTAAGGAGTCAGACCCAGTCTTGCTCAACACCAGCAGGCTGAAACAATACCAACACAACCATCACCAAACCAAACCACTACCAACCTATCTTCGACTGACCTACTTAATTAGTCTAGACTTAATTCCAACAAGTTTAGGGTCTGTCCACCCTGTCCAATACGTCAGTCTCATTGCGCATCAAATGACACTCTCACCATTAAACGAAACCAATAGAGATGCACATCAATCATACAATCATCGAACCAAATTAGACATATTCAAATCAAGCTCGTATCAATCCACGTCCCTAACTCCCAACAATTCGGAAACAAATTACTAGACCTCATAATTGTTCCTATTTTAGCCCTTAACATACATCATCTAACTTGCAAAAATTCCCTTCAAGATCACATGAAATATTATGTGATTCTCCACAACAAACAACATTGTCTTCACAGAAACAACAAAGAGTTGGTATTCAACAACAATTGGAACTCTGTGCGGCCGAAGGTAGTTAGTTCTAATTGCTGCCGCCTTTGACCAAAACCTTTGCTAATTAATTAATTTTTACCTTTTTTCTATGTTAATTAACTTTCTTGAGAGGGACTAATGCAATGATTAAGGTTGCTATGGTTTCCCACTCTTCAAGTATACATGCCTTTTACCAATGTCTTTTCCCAATGGTTTTTTTTCTTCTCTTGACATATATATTATACATGAAATTATTTATTTATATAAATAATCATATCAAAATTGCAACTCATTCTAAATTTTTTATGAGCTATGTGTTATCGTTTGTGTTCGTGCATCATAGATTGGACGCAAAATTTATGAGCTATGATGCAAATAAAGACGTCCTAATTCATGGAAAAAATTGTAATTTTACTTCTTAAAGAATTAATGGTGGCAAATTCAGTCCTATATGAATCCACTTTGACAATTTTGTCCTATATGAAATCCATTTTGGCAATTTCAATCCCATCAATGACAAAATTGACTGAAATTTGCTAAAATTACTAAAATAGTGCAATTTTTCAGTTCTTAATATGTGAAAATTTTAAATTACACGAAAAATTTATCAAAATGAATTCGTTCAGGACTGAAATGACTGCCTCTCATATTTACACGACCAAAATTTTAATTCTTCCCCTAATATTTATGCCCTTAATTACAAGTTTTGTGGTTAAAAGTCTTTGGTCTGGAAGCTCTGGACTTGATTTGTAATAACTTTTGAATTCGATCTTTCTGACATCGGCCAATAACTTTATTTTTACGAGTATGATCTAAAGTCTTATAATTTGAAACTTACGTTTATTGGGCTTGAATATCACAAATATTTTTGGTGGAGTATATTTCAAATGGATTATGTACAAATATATTTCGACCCGAATTAACCAATCCAAAATAAAGTCGATCCATGCATGCACAGGCCCAAGACTCGACCTGCATGGATATGACCCGAATAGGTAAAAGACCCATAATGAAATTGGGCCAGCAATAACACATCACACAACTACATCCAATTTAAGACTATCTTAATCTGTCGGGCATTTCAAATAGATGTGTACTATATTGATACAACAAGCATTTCATTTACATGGGACAAACAGCCAGAGGCCTTTGTTCAGCATAATCTTTAATGTCCGAAATTTTGTGCTATCTCTTTCAACTGGACTTTTGCTTATCTTGTTACGAGCTAAGGGCCTCAGGGAACAGATGAGATTGGCTTAGAAGTTCTTGAAAACATTGGGAAGAAGATATCAGTAAAAAATTGATACGGTGTTTGGATGAGCTTATGTTTTCATTTCCAGTTTTAAGTCATTCAATTAGTAAAAGATTCACCCAATATGTTGATATTAATAAAAAAATCAAATAAGAAATCATATTTACTCTAATTGACTTGTTACTGATAATTGCACGTCAAATAAATCTTTTTATGATCAGATTACATTTGTACATCTTTACCTTTATAAAAATAGTTTAATTGAAAAAAAATATTTAACCTGCAATAAATCAATCGAGGGTAAATATCAAATTTCATTTAATTTTTTTAACAGAAGTATCTGTTTGTTAGATGAAAATAAATCTCACGGATATTAGATATAATTTTACAAATCACATAGAATTTACGTGTAATTACATCAAATATCGAAAGAGGAGAGTGTACTTATTCCTATAATATATGATAGGATTAATTATTATTCCATTTCTCATTCCATCCAATCCCATTATGTTTAATTATTTCACACGAATCAAATAAGGGCTTTTGTAGATTTAAATGTTTATAAATTCTATGATTGTTTATGTATTATATTTTGGAAAAAGAAATTACTTTTATTTAAAAAAATTAATGAATTTTTTCTATTATTTAAAATTTTTATAAAAATATACATATATGAAAAAGGGAACACCCTACAAAGCGAAGCTTTTAATTTGGCCATAGAACACTCACTGCCTAAAGCAACTTCACATCGACACGCAATTAATTTCGGAGCTAATCCAACAGCAGCAGATATCAGTAAGCGATCTCCGGGAACTCCCAGCTCCGCCAGGGAATGTCGGCGGTGAAACTCCCTCAGCCTGCTCCCTCCGCCGCCGCCATCTGCACTCTCCGAGGCTCCGTCCTTACTCTCGCTATCCTGACACTCGTCACCTTCTCTTACATCTCCCTTAAATCCCTCCGCTCCCCTTCTCTTCTATCCCCTCCGTCCACTGACCCTACGCCCCTCACCGTACAACCCTTACAGCGACAGGTACTACTGATCTTTCCTCAACTCAGTCACCGTGCTTGTTTGGTTCGCTAACTTCGTCTTGTGATTTTGAAGGTGAGTTATGATGCCGACGCGAGTAATGCGGAGAATACGGAGGAAGATGGAGATGGGAATGGTGGTGGAGACGACGACGTTTATCATTTGCCCAAGGTGTTTAGATTGAATTATGGGGAAATGGAGAGGAGATTTAAGGTGTACGTATACCCGGATGGGGATCCGAATACCTATTACCAGACTCCGAGGAAGCTGACGGGAAAATACGCGAGTGAGGGCTATTTTTTCCAGAATCTTAGGGAGAGTAACTTCGTGACGGATGATCCAGATCGGGCGGATTTGTTCTTCATTCCGATCTCTTGCCATAAGATGCGAGGCAAGGTATGCCAATGTCGTAAATTTAATGAATCTTTTTATTTTGTTGAAATGGTGGTTCTGTTTTGATGCTTGTTCATAGTATGAAGCGGTTTGTTTTGTGTAGGAAATTTTCACTGTATGATGAAAAGGAACATATATCTAAAGAATTAAGTGGTTTTTACTCTTTATCGAGCTCTTGTAGCTGGGTTTTTCTTGTGTTTAGTGAATGCTTGTTTATGGTACTGCTAGAGAGGTTGAAGTTCCAACTTTATTGGTGAGAAGTTTTAATCTTGGGAGACCATTTCTTGTCAGATGATGTCTCCGTAGTGTGGCAATCTTAGCA
Source organism: Sesamum indicum (assembly GCF_000512975.1). Taxonomy (NCBI): domain Eukaryota; kingdom Viridiplantae; phylum Streptophyta; class Magnoliopsida; order Lamiales; family Pedaliaceae; genus Sesamum; species Sesamum indicum. Next base: position 3,827,797 of record NC_026157.1, read on the forward strand.
AACTTATTTGCTGCTCATCATTCAACGCTAACATGTTTTAACAAGGACTTGGTTGCAACATAGTCTTCCTGCAGATATTGGCAGTCTATACCTGAGTAGGTAGTTGAGCTGATGAATGTGGCATCATCGATTTTCTGCGATTTTTATTTTAGTTGCCCTCATGTATTTTCTTCATTACCTTTGTCGTTGAAGGCGTCAAAGAACCTGATGTCTTATATGAGTAAACATTTTTCATATTCAACTACTGAACCTTTCTTTATCCGACCTTTAGTTGTTCAATTAGAATCAGTTTTTAGTGTTATTCAAATATTGAAGACGGAGGCCTAATATTTACATCTCCTCCCACCGCACCCCACCAACACTTGGACAAGTTCTCTCTCTTTAGGGCTGTATTAGTATCTTCAATTATATTGCAAGTAGTTCAACATGGACTCCAGGATATCTTTGCTTAAGCATGCATCCAACAAATACAATTATCATGGCATTCAACTTCACCAATTTGTTCTTCTCCCATATTTGTTGCCTGCTACCACCATAACATTGTATCCCCCAACTCCTCAGAGATGCCTGTCACATCTGACAATGACAGTCCACTAGTACCTCTTGTGTGTAGTAATTCCCAACCACCAATTATCTTGTGTAACATTCCTGATCACCATAGTTCTTAATCGATACACATGGTTTCACTTACATATCATTAAGAATCATTCTCAGACAACTTTTCTGTAACTTTTATGCTTTTATACCTACAAGTTAATTTAATGAGCATTGTTATAGTTTTTTTTATCATTTAAAGTGTTTTTAGAATTTTTTTTTCTTATTGGAAGTAAGGAACATGCCTACAATAGGGTAGTTCATCTTGCACCAAAATTTGAGCTCTTATGATAACATGCAGGGTATATCATACGAGAACATGACTGTAATCGTTCACGACTATGTGGAGAGCTTGATATCCAAGTATCCATATTGGAATAGGACTCTTGGTGCAGATCATTTCTTTGTCACTTGCCATGACGTTGGAGTCAGAGCAACTGAAGGAGTTCCACTTCTTGTAAAGAATTCAATCCGTGTTGTTTGCTCACCAAGCTATGATGTTGGATTTATACCACACAAAGATGTTGCTCTCCCACAAATTCTTCAGCCATTTGCACTCCCAGCTGGAGGAAATGATTTGGAAAATAGGTATCCTTTTGACACTGCAACTTCTTGAGACTTTCTCCTTTGCCCACTTACCTTTCTGATGTCCTACCTTTGTTATTATTCAATACATAACTAAAATGATCTAGAAGCTGAGCTTTCTCTGAAATTTCTTGTGCTTTCAAGCTTGAGAATGTACAACTACGTAGTTTATTTTTGTGATTTTTGCAAACAAAAAAGAAAAAGAACATTTCAATTTAACCTTTCATCAAAGAGGAGAATAATTCAGTCCTTGAGACCCCATAAAGAAGAAAGTCATTAGGGACATAACTTATTCTTTAGTCTTGCTGAATTGGAAGTTCAAAGGCCTAAGCTTCCATTTTATTCACTACTAGGAGATTCGATATACCTTCTTCCTCTTCCAATGATGTGCATGTATATTTGCTTGTTTATCTCTTTGTTATTTGATTAGTGGGAAAGCCTTTGAAGTCATCAAACTTTAATAGTGCCTGCTTTTTTGGGGAAAAAGTTCTCATTCGGCATAATATCAGCTTATCTCTCCTCATGTAGACATATGATCTTTTGCTCTAGCCAATGAGTTGGATTTTAACATTCATATTCGGTACTAGAAAACTATATTACGGTAATGTTTTTTGCATATTATGGCATTATCCTTATTTTAAAAAATTATTCACACTAATTTGGAGCAGATATAGAATCTTTTTATATCTGTGTTGAAGAGTAAGGTTAAGTTATAGTGTCAAAAAGAAAAAACACTGATTACCTTCTCAGCCTTCAGGCTGTCTTGTATATCAGTAGTGCTTTGAAACTTTGTTGAATAGCATAAAAGAGGAATACCCTTCTGGATGCATGTATTATACATCTTTATTTCCCTTCTGGTGTACTAGTTGAGCTCGCACAAGTTAAACCTTGTTGCTTCTCAGCTTTTCTTTTCCACCCTTATGAATAACTGGCGGAATGCAAACCGATCCTTAATCAGAAGCTGATTTGTGAACATGCAAAAGGTGATCTTTAATGGCTTCTATAAAGACTGTAGAATTCAAATTCCTATTCTCCTTGATTACCTGCTTGCAAGAAGTCCTTTACAAGTTAATCAACCAGTGCTTGTTTTGAGTCTGGCTTCTGTTTCCGTTATGCAAAATTTGGGTACTCTGGTTTTTGTAATTGACTGGCTGCACATGTAATTTAAGTTGATTATCGACCATCCCAAAGATGTGAAATTTTTCCCATTCTTAGTCATTTCCTCGTAGCAGCATGAGCATTCTACATTCTAATTGTACTTTTGAAACTAAAATTAAATATTTTGCAGGACGACACTTGGTTTCTGGGCAGGGCATAGGAACTCCAAAATTCGGGTCATACTGGCTCGTGTCTGGGAAAATGACACAGAACTTGATATTTCAAATAACAGAATAAACAGGGCAACAGGACATCTTCTGTATCAGAAGAGATTTTACAGAACTAAGTTCTGCATTTGCCCTGGTGGCTCGCAGGTTAACAGTGCTCGCATAGCAGATTCCATACATTATGGATGCGTACCTGGTGAGAACTCAATCCTTTTAGATCCCTGGAAGGAAATACAGCTGGTTGACTGCTATCTTAAAGCCTATTGGTTTTGTATGCCATGTAGAAATTTATAGTTACATTTGGCCTCTCTGGCATTGCTTTTAGTTAAAGAAAACACTCCTGGTGATACTTCTCATGTTAGGCGACTTGTTAACATTAACAAGAATCAATTTTCTCTGCCTCTAATCTGATATTGTTATCCTGATCATTCTGTATGTTTGTGTGCAGTGATACTTTCGAATTACTATGACTTGCCTTTCAATGACATTCTAAATTGGCATAAATTCTCGGTCATACTAAAGGAGAAAGATGTCTATCAGCTGAAGGAAATTCTCAAGAATATAACACAAGAAGAATTTGCTATATTGCACAACAATTTGGTCAAGGTATAGATTTAGCCTTCCTGCAAGAAAATGATTGGATCTCTCAACTCTAGTTTCTTTTGTTTTTGCATTGCCTCCAGTAATGATTGACATTTCAAATGTTGTTTTACTATCTTACTGTTACCACACTTAGATGACTTCAATTTTATCTCCTTAAAAGAAGCATATGATCATAAGTTTATTCAGGATAGATAGAATTTACTTATGCAGCTGATAATTTCTTTTTTATGCTTTGTCATAAGGTCCAGAAGCACTTCCAGTGGAACTCACCTCCTGTCAAGCATGATGCTTTCCATATGGTCATGTATGAACTTTGGCTGCGCCATCATGTGATCAAATACTAACATCAAAATCATTTGACGTCAGCACAACACATGGTCAGGTAAAGCTGGCCATGATTTGTAAACTTGTAAATTATTATGTGACAATCATAGTTTGTTTAGTTTGCTCTTTTTCTGAAATGTTGGAAGCTAAAAATAGAAGGCAGAGCACATTGGGGACATCTCCATTGATCTTTCTTAGTGTAATTTGTTGAGTTCTTTTGTATCTACGGGGTATTTTTGGTTAATACAACTTCATGGTGAAAATTTCTGCTGCATATTTCCTTTGTTTCCTTTTCCTGTTATAACAATTTCTCTTTCATAGACAGAGAATAGTTGTTTCCAGGAAAATACAGTAATTGTCCGCTGCTGCCAATTAGTTTCCTCCAACAATAGCTTCCTGATCTCTTTGCCTGTGCAGGTACTGAGGCATTACTCTTATTGATCTCATATGTCTTCTAGTTGAATCTCAGTATCCCTTTGGATATCATTGTTTTCCCTTTCTCTAGTCGAATCTCCCCCACTGGATCCCCCGGAACTCAAAATACAGTCCAGTGGATTTGTGGTAGGAGTTTCTGGCTTAAATGTTAGGTATAGTAACATAGTAATATAGAGTATTATTACTGGGAGTATCAGAATAGCTGCAGAGATGGCTGCAGCTTTGGACATCCTGTTGCTTGTAAGCCATCCTAGCAAACTGGAACCCAAGAAGTACATATTGATCACAATAGAGCCAAATCCCAGGGTCCATAGGATCAGAGTTACCTGCCATTGTTTGTGAAAGTGTCAATAGATAACTGGATAAGTACTTAATAACAACCAAAAACGGGTATTTTGCCAATACCGGTTTTGGCATTCAGTTTAAAGTACCGTTGTATCTAAAATCTGGCAGATATATAATTAGAATCAGTTTGATATAGACTAAATCTTTGAAACTCTTGGTTTTGTGTCACTTCAATTTTACCATCTTGGAATTCTTGTGCTGTCCCATCTTGGCCTCACTGCTAGTAAACTTGAGGAGTGGAACCAATGCAAATGGAAGTTCAAAGGACAAGATCATCTAAAAATAACAAGGAAAAGAAATTGATGTTTAAATTCTTTAGCAAAACAAATATCGGAATAGAGAAACCAGGAAATGAATGGAATTGTGTGAAAAATTACAGAAGCAATGATGATCAATTTGGATGCTGCGGAAGGACCACCAATAATGCAGGCTACTAAGCTTGGAGCTATGACAATGCACCTTGTCAGTAGGTTCCGCAACCATAGTTTCATTTTGAACTCTAGAAATCCCTGCACAAGTGGCAAATTTTCACCATTCTTTCCTTGGTTTTAGCTGGGGTTTACATAAGTAGAATAGCATAGTCCTTCAACGGGATATTTGGCTTGGTAACTTAGGGTCAACGTGGTCTTGGCTGGAGCCATTATCAATGTACCCTAGGTTCAATTTTGTAAATCACGGATGCAGGATTAAGTGAAGTTATGCTAAAATGATTTCAACCAATGTTATATATCACTTCTTATACTTTTTTCTTTTTCGTTTTTGTCACTGTTAGTGTTCATAGAAATTTATTGCT
>NC_026157.1:3832943-3854253 GCF_000512975.1 Sesamum indicum
TTTGCTTTTGTTTGTTAAAAAAATTTTTGTGGGGGGGGGGGGGGGGGTATTATGATAAGCATTATAAAGGAGGTGAAAAACAATCAAGATTGAACTAAGTCAGAATTTGCACCTTCTTTCTTGTTTTATCTTTTGTGGTTTACTTCCATTTCGTTTTCAAGTAAATAAGAAAAATACCTGCATAATGTATTGGCCTGCATATGTCCCTGTTACAGTTGAACTTTGACCAGATGCAAGTAAAGACACAGCATATAGCTTTGAACTCCAATTCCCAAGAGCATTCTGTGTGTATAGTATATATACATATAGATACAAGTACATATAAATATATATGTGGTAAAAGATAACGTTAAAATAAACAAAATTGTGAAAGAGAAAAGGAAAGTGAAGATTAGCTGCTGACATAGCTTTGCCAGTCTAAAATTGTATATTACTTATAATATTGTAATCATAGAAGATGGTTTTGTTTGTAAACCTTGAGCAGAAAAGCAGCAGAATTGAGGGTGATATTCTGGCAGTGGTCCTTGTTCTCTGTAGATATATTTGGATTTGAGCACACACTCCCAGTCACTGATATCACTGCCACATTGATGAGGAAGGCGATGAACAATGCTAGTGCACTTTCCAGTAAGAAGTACTTGCTTGCACTCTGCAGACACAATTTATAACTGCACAGTCAATTTCTATGTAATGTGTGTGATTATTTACATATATAACTCTGTGTGTGTGTGTGTGTGTGATTTTAATAACGAAGTTGTTTATGCAAAGGAGATGAGTTGCTTGCCCTTATTCCATCAACAGAACGCGATATCTTTCTGGAGATCACTAAAGCTGAGTGAAGGAAGAGATTGTGCCTGCATATGTGATTTTCAAAACATGTCAACTCATTTACACATTCCCCATTCATTTTCTGGCATTCGGTCATTTTTTACAGTAGTGATTGGGAACAGGGTGCATCTATTGATTAATGTCCATGAAATTTTCTTGGCTTGATAGTTGCTGTAGGGTAATGTCACTGTTAACTTCTGATTGAAAGAAACTGGAGCTGATGTAAACACATGCACTGACCGACAGCACGGTCATGGTTAAGGACCATCGACTTCCCTCACCTACACAACATTAAGAGGCGGGGTAGAGGTAGTAATGGTGATGCACTTCTTACGGCCTATATTCATGTATCATGTTCGACTCTACAGTAATGGTAATGATTTGGAGTCAATTTTAGGGAAAAAAATTCATTTTTGAAAATTGAAAATTTTAGTTTAGGACATTCCAAGAAGGAGATGAATAGTGTAATTACGGCATGATGAGAGCTCCCAGGAGAGCAATGGCATCTCTTGTAGCACTAGAGGTGCTCAATTTGGGGATGAACATTCCCTTCATAATCTCCTCCACATTAGGCTTAGCATTTGCCATCACTGAGCAGAAGCAGCCTCCTACTACCAACACTAGTACGCCAATTGCCACTTCCAACTTCCTTATCTGCAAACTCAAAAATCAACAGATTATCTCTCTGCCCCTTATATATTTACTATCTCTTTTATTTGGTAATATGCCTAATTCCAAATAATTATTTAAGAGTGGTACTTACACCATATCTCTGTAAACCAAGAAGCAGAAGAGTGTTGAGTCCAGCCAGTAAAACTCCAGACCAGATGGGCACATTGAAGAGAATGTTAAATGCAAAAGCTGTCCCTATTACTGCAAAATTTGTACATTACACATGTTGCAATTAATACTCTTAGTCTTAGGGGGAACCCAATTTGAATATAGTAAGCAGTACTTCATTTTGATCCCAAAGACTACTGTACTGTGCTTTGTCTTCATTAGCAAACTCAAATCAGACAAGGTAGGGCATACAACAACATTATTAAGATGTACCTAGCTCAGGTCATTTATAAGGTTGGATATGAGTCCATGTACACTTTGAGTAACTTAAATTTGGGAAATTCTAATTTTGATCAAATTTGAATTAATTATATGACAAGTACAATATATTTATAGTGTAATTAGTAATAGTCCAAAGAAAATGATTATTTATATAGTAAATGTATCACATTTTACAGTTGATTTAATTCGACTAAATTTAATTTGGGTAAGAGTTCTCGGGCTTTTTGGTTAGGTAGAAAATCATAATCCATGAAAATGCATAGATTAGGACGAATAAAGGGTTAAATGTAAGAGGGTCCCCATGAAAATAATAACAGGTAAATTTAAATCTTTTCATAAAAAGAGTATGACAGCGCAACCCCTGAATTTTTAATGGAAGAAGCAACTGAGCACGTGGGAGATAATACTCTTCATTTGGTCATCCTGTCATTTTTCTTTTCTGAGGGAGGTTTTGTGGCTATTAGTGTTTATATAGGGGTCAAATTTCTAAATGAAAATATAGTTATGCGCCCCCCCACCCCATTCCTCCAATTACCAAAACAGTCGAAGATCCAAGCCATTTTACATTATTTCTGGTGCTTTGTACGTAATTCAATTTATATTCTATTTAACTGATTTAAGCATTTAAAAATTTTATGTCGAACTTATTACGACAATTCTTGACTATCCTTTGAGGTAGGTTTTTTTATATGAACTCAAATAAAATTGAATATATATATCTACACACACTTCGTCATATTCGAACACATAAAATTTAGACTTTAATTAAAATACTACAGTGTGTTTTCTTTGAATATATTAATTGATTTGGAAATATTAACGTATTCAATCAATTTTTAGTTAATCAAACTTGAAAGAGTGAGTGAGTGTATATATAAGATGTTGCAAATTTTACCAGTGTGTGTGTATGTGTGTGAAGTGGAAATTACCTTGAGGTACCTCTGCAGCAATGACAGCAATTTCAGCCAATATCCAGAGGCAATAATTTATGGGATTTGGATATTCCGTCTTACAGTGCTCCGACAGATGCTTCCCTGCATTCATTCGTTCATTCATTTATTCACCCAAAATAATATTACAATGTTAATTTTACTTCATATATATTATTTATTTTTTTTATAAGTATTATTACATGAGTATAGCGAATGAGGGATAAAATTAAAAGTTATATAAACTTTTTGCTAGTAATAGTATTTTCCATCGAAATCATAATGAAAGAGGGTTGGGTGTGAATGGTGAATTTTTTGGCGTGTGAGTGTAATTTTGGAACTTTTGTAGAGAAAAGTATAATTTTATATTTTTAGAGGGGGTCCAATTAAGCACAAGGTGTATAATTAAGCAAAATTAACTCTGATATAATTAGGGAGAATAATTATATTATAATTGATTTTTCTCGAACACGAACTATATTTTATTGGGAAATTTTTACTCGAATTGGGTTTGACCAGGCATGAATCAATTATATGACAAGTGTGCTACACTTGCCGCATGATTGGTTCATAATTCAAGAAAAGTGACCAACCACATAACACGTGTATCACACTTGCCATGTAATTGATTTGATTTGGTCAAACATGATTTGAGTAAGAACTTTTCATATTTTGCATCAGTTCGATTGGCATTCTAGCTCCGATCAAATCTGGTCAAATCTAATGAACTCGTGTGATTAGTGCATAATTTATACAATCAATTATATGATAAGTATAAGTTAATCTGATCCAAATTTTCACTGAAAAGGGATTTTCTTAAATTCATGATACCATTTACACCAGACAAAGAATGGTAATTTACATCTCATTTAAACGCATCTATGAGCTCCTTCTCGAGGTCTCCAAACTTCATATCTCGTTGGATAATTATAAGGGATAATTATAATTACACTGAAAACCACTTTCGACATTCATATTGCACCTCATGGAATGTTTTTAGAACTTTAATTTTTAGAGTTCACGCCAGACGTAGATGTCATATTTCGATCAAATTTATAATTTTTGGAATTTTATCCTTGATGCCAATTTTTTTTTTTAAACAATTGCAAGGTTCACTATCTTGTTTTTTACTATTGTTCATATTTAATGGTATGAACTAAAAGTTCATACCATGATTAACTAAAATCAATATAAAAATTTAGCTTATTCACTATGAACGAAATATATTTATCATAACTCTTAGCTACACTCGTAAAACCACAGTTCTACAATATTGCGTGGTATGATCAATGATTATTTACTACGAAAAATTATTCTTAACCATGAGAATTAGCTAGAATTAAAATGTTATATTTCTTGTAGCAGTTCAAATGTCATATTGAATTCCAATAGAGTAAAAATTGCCACTCTTCAATAATTATAGGATTAAAATTATAATTTTTTCGACAGCAGACGAACTAGATGATGGCATTAATTGGAAAAATAAATAAAATTAAAAATGAATGATTTTTCCAAACTTGAAAATGATGATGAGTAAAATATACATAGTAAACATGCTACAAAAAATAGTTTGGTCGAATTGAACGAATCACAGAGCAAGTATTATATACTTGTCATGTGACTGATTACTTTTCCTGAAGTATATGCATTAGTCGTACAATAAATTTATTGCACTTACCATATAATTAGCTCAAGTTCAATTAAACCTAATTTGAATTAGAATTTTCCACATTTCTCATTCACAATAAAAAAGCTGGCTGCCTCTGCATGGAACAAAAATAGTACCTGTAGCCACCCCAAGATTAGCAGAACGCGACTGAATAATCAGCGCAAACCCTAGCCCAGCCAGCACAATCCAGAGCAGCTGTTTACGAGAGGTGTGTGTATGTGTGTCTGTGTGAGAGAGAGAGAGAGAGAGAGAGAGAGAGAGAGAGAGAGAGAGAGAAGCAAAACAATGGATGTAAGAAAATGAACATCATGAACCTGGTACTTGTGGTCAGCACCAGCTTGTAAGTCCGTCTCCACTGCACAACGAAAACAAGAATCCAGATGATCACTACCAATGGTTTTTATCTTGTCTGTTTATTTCAGCAGTGTTATTACATTAGATTAGAGGTAGTAATTAGGGTTTTCTTACGGTTGCCAGGGTCGAGATACGCCACCGAAACCAAGAATCCAGGGCCGATGTAGCCAAGCGCCTTTTTCCATGTCGGCTTTTCCTGAATTTCAACCAACGCCGCCATTGATCCCTTCTGCTTCAAATTCGATCCAAATATATAATAAATTCAAAGTAGTAGCACTGTAAACTTTAGTTGAAGGCTGCGCTCTCCATTTATAGACGCTCTATCCATCTTATAAGGAGACATATGCATCAACATGTATTAAATACTACATCATTCTTGTCTTATGCGTCCCTTGTAATAATAACAGCTCATAAGGGCAAAATCTTATCATTTTCTCACTAGTTTTTATATTTTTCTCGTCCCTGGTGGCTCTGATACCAAGCTGTTACTAATTTTTGTGGTTGTGTTTTTATTACGATATTTATTTTATATATATATATATAGCTAGAAAGGGATTATTCATCTCCTAATGAATGAAGATTATGTCCTACCCGAGCCCACAAGTTCCTTGCATGGAATTCAATTACTTCCAAGTTTGATCAAATGTACGTAGTTTTAGAGGAAATAACATTTTTAATCCAATTGATGTAGCTAAGTACTGTTTTTAATCCGATCGATGTACTATTAGAAAAAAAGGTTAAATATATTTTGCACCCCTGAAGTATGTTATCTTTGAATAATCCTTTAAATTAAATAAAAATTGACAAAAAAACCCTTAACTACTAATAATATGATATATTCACATTAATGCCCTGTGTTGTTAAATATATTCAACCAATTTGAAAAGTTTATTGTACAATAATATTTATAAATTAATAATACATTTGTATAAATTAATTAAGTACAAAATAATTATTTTGAATATGAGTGTATAAATAGTTATATTGATAATTAGCAAAAGTTTATAAATTCACTAATTTTAAATTAACGAATAAAGCAGCATTTTTGCACATTAAAATTTTACCCCTGGTATTTTAGAGTGTAGGCTCTACCGAAACAAAATAAAGTTATTACCATAGATATGTGTTCAAGTTTGGATCTAATATATAAACAAATATATATATTAGGTACTGATACGGGTCATAACTATCAAAATGGCTTTAGGTCTAGGTATTGCATACTAATTGACAAGCCTAATATGTTGGACCTAAGGTTTTAAGACGTAAAATAGAGTTATTACATCGAAAGACAAAAAAAAAAAAAAAAAAAAAAAAAAAAAAAAAAAAAGAAAAACCTCATTAACTCCCAAATTACTTCACTTGCCATTTGGGTTCCAAAACAATAGGTTCGGTGACCACTTTTAGTGTTTTATTTTTTATAAATAAGATCATTTTAAATTATGTACTTTACTATGGTTTATGAGGAAAATGAATTAGTTCTTATCATTTAAGATTAATTAATTCTCGTTCTCTTGTTTGTTACGAACTTATGACATTTGGTGATGAAGGTGGAAAGATTAAATGAGGAGCATCGAATAGTAGTTTTCAAGATCTTGATCTTGCATCAACACAAACCTTTCAATGCTGTTGAAATGTAGTTTTCCTAATCTTTTAGATTGAGATTTCAAGATTCTTTATGATTTTTTTTAATTGTTGATAGATATATTACATTACGTACTAATTCCTATAATAATTAAACACTATGATGTACACAACCATCAATTATTAATTTCTTGGGGAAAAAAAACATTGGTTTTGTAAGTGATGTGGGGACAACATTTAGGTCTCTCAAAATGATATCACTAATAAAAAAGAATTATTATCGACTATGATTTTAGTGGATACGAACAAGTCGCGGTAAATAATTATAATTTATCATGATTAAACAAAAATTGATGCAAAAAATTAACTTATTCACTATATGACTTGAGTCGTTACAAGTATATTATTCACACTCGTAAAAATCGCGGTCAATAACCGTTGAACGGCCGTGATAAAAATTTTTTTGCTACGATTATTAACTTTTAATCATGGGTAATATGTTGTATTTCTTGTGGTGCATGCGTGCATAAAGATTTTGATCATATCAATTAATGTCTTGATTAAATTTGGATCAGCCTTGGGGTCGTACAATCTGAACCCAATACGATATATATGTACGGACTCATTATAAGATTGTCCCAATCAATAATTAATTAAGGAAAAAGAAAGAAATAATTAAGGAGAAAATTAGGACATGATAGTTAGGGCAACCACAGCCATGGTATAAATTGAGGAAACTATGAAAAATTAATGTTGTGTATGGAACAAGTTGGTGTCATGATGTCTCAATTTCAATAATCGACATAATAAATCTAGTAGAATTACGTCTTGTCATATGAATTGATGAATTCTGATTGAACTATTTCAAGATTCACAATTCTTATATTATATATGTACCTATTTATATAGAAGTAATAGTATTTTGTCCTGTCATACAGGGTCTTTCGACTCTTTTCGTTTTCAAATTTATTGGTTACGTAATTATCACATTTGGGTTTATAATTTTTAAAAAATAATATATTTTTTTTGTCTCACGGCACTTTTCTTCAGATATTTAACGGCAATGATGCTTAGCATGTGGTCATTAAGTTCATGGGACCAAAAAATATTACTTTTTGAATTATGAGACCAAAAATATAAAGGCCCTAATGACCACGTGCATTTTTTGTCAATGAGAAAGAGCTAAAGATTTAAATCAGAATTGTTAAGTTTCATATATTTTTTCTTCAAAACAAAATCGTTATAGAAATTGATTTAAAAAAAGAAATTGACTTTTACCTAACTTTTTAAAAATAATTTAAGTGGGTCCCACTTAAATAAATAGATTATACGTACTTTGAGTTATTTTAAGTCCAAATGATCTTCCAAAATCAATTTTTGGTGAATGATAAATTAACACTCAAAATTAATTACTTAAATTGTAAATTTAAATTGGAAGCCAAAGGTAAGGTGTTATGTTTTAATTGTAATTTCACCGCGAAAAAATAATTATTATCGCCACAAACAATAAATACTTGACTTTGATCTCTCTTTATTTTGATGCAACTAACTTATAAATTTTTATCATGTTGGGTGGCAAGTTTCGTACATGAGTTGTTGCACTTTGACTAGAGGATGTTTGGCTGAATTTATGAATTTGTCTAAATATTTTATAAAATATTTGAAAGTTTATAAGTTTAGAAATTTTTTTTTATCATTTTTTATTCCAGTCATTATTACAGTATAAAGAGTTTATTATGCTAAACACTTTATAATATCTTGTATATATACTCTGATATCTTATCTATCCAAACACTTTAAGAACTTATATTTAAAATAAAATCCAGCAATCATTCAGCTTTTAAAAACATCTTATAAGATATTCCAAATAAGTCAGTCGAACGCCCTGTAGTCGTTTTTCCTCCTGTCTTTACATCAATATTCGTGAAACGAGATATCATCTTACAAGCATGTGTCGTGTGAACAAATCTATAAAGGATCAAAAGTATAATAAAATCTAAGGTCAAGGTTCATTGTTTTTGTACACATACATTGTCATGAGAGTGAGAAATCAAGATTTTGGCTTGGCCTATTAGACCTAACTAATTGGCCTATTGGCATGTGTTGTTTTTTCGATAGAAGAATCGATTGAAAAAACTTTCATGTACGGTAGAGTGAAAATTTCATGAAATCAAAGTTTTAAATTGACAAAAAATAAATATAAATGACAAAGTGCAAAATAGTTATAATTAAATTGTAATTTGCCCGTAATTTAATTTAATAGATTTGGATTTAAATCTAATTGGACCTGAACATTGGGCACAGGGAAAGGTTTATGCATAATAAACTTGGGCCTGACTCAGAGGCCCAGGCCCAATGGATTCTGCGATATATGTGGTTCACTTAAATCTCAAAGACCTAAACCCTAGCTCTTTTATACGCAATCAAATAAGGGTTTTCAGGTTCACTGCCCTCGGAGACGCGTCATAGAGAAAACAGACACCATGCAAAATTACGCAGCCAACAGCGTCGCCGCCGCCGCTGGCATGGAGGTTGATGCCACTGCCGCTCCAGCGCAGCAAAAGCCTGGTCTGTTCGCCCAAAAACCGAATTTTAAACCCGCAAAGGCGCATGAAATCTCCGATGGGGAAATCCAATTCCGCAAAATGCCTGTTCCCCAACACCGCTTCACTCCATTGAAGAAATCCTGGCTCGAAATCTACACTCCGATTTATGAGGAAATGAAAATTGATATCCGTATGAACCTCAAGGCCCGCAGGGTTGAGCTTAAGACCCGATCGGACACACCCGACGTCAGCAACCTCCAGAAGTGTGCCGATTTCGTGCACGCCTTCATGCTGGGCTTCGACGTGGTTGACGCTGTGGCGTTGCTCCGAATGGAAGAGCTTTACGTGGAGTCTTTTGAGATTAAAGATGTGAAGACGTTGAGAGGGGAGCACTTGTCGAGGGCAATTGGGCGGTTAAGTGGGAAGGGAGGGAGGACAAAATTTGCGATTGAGAACGCAACTAGGACAAGAATTGTTATTGCAGACACAAAGATTCATATACTTGGGTCGTTTGCAAACATCAAAGTCGCTAGGGACTCTCTCTGCAGCTTAATTTTAGGTTCACCTGCTTCTAAAGTTTATTCAAAGCTTAGAGCAGTGACGGCCCGCCTTGCTGAAACGTTTTGAGTCTTTTCTATCTGTTTAATCATTTTTGTCTAATATGATATGGGTATTCTGAGGTATTTGAGTCTGATGGGCTATTGAAATTTTTGGGCGCGTCTATTAATACAAATTTGATGTGGAAAGGCTTCTTGTTATGAATTTACTTTTATCTGTATACTTATGTTTCAATTTCTCTACTGGTGATAAGTGCCTGCATACCTGTTTCTGTCTGGTCTATAGACTTACCGTTATTGGTGCTGGCTGTTTCAGCCTGATTCAGTTTGTGTAAGTATCAAAGTTAGTTTATTGGAATATGTTGATTTTCCTCAGATACTTGTATCTTTGTTGTAGAGCTTTAACAAGGTAAATTTCTTGCATTACTAAAGTAGTTCTTGGTAACTGAACTATGTTCTTCATAGGAGCTTTGTATATTTGTCTTGTCTGTGGCCAACTCACAATGAGGTGAGCCAATTAAATGATTGTTTTGCAATTGACCATCTTTCTTTTGATGGAAGGAACAGTGCGCCTGACCTTACTTACCGACAAAATGTGGGAAGTATTACGTGCTTAGGTGAATAATGGACGTGTAATTTGTTGTAGGAAACTTTGTTTTCTCTCTCATGTAAATGCATGAAGTTAGAATCTTTCTATCCTTTCTGTATCGCTTTTGAACTTCAGACTTTACTTTCGTTCTGAACACCCCTTCTTTTCCTCTAATCTGCACACAGCATAAGCTTAAGATCAATAGACTCTGTTTGGATCTTGAGGCCCCCTTAAATGGTTCTAGCTGTGAAGTATTGGTTGTTTGTAATTCTTTTATTGTCCATTTCCATTGCACTTCTTATAGTCCCTCTTTTTAAGGTTGGGATGATTCATAGTTTTGTTTGACTGTGGATATATTAATAAACTCACAAGAACTTACACAGAATGTAACCAATTTGTAGGTTGAAGTTTTGCAACATCAATACGTAAAGCCGGCAATGTTGTACTGTAGTTGCAATAACAAAGCAGATTGATAATATATCTTTTTAATGATACTTCCTTAGTTCTGATGCTGAAGAGCTTTGTTTATTATCTAGATTAGCCATTAGCCTATGCTGGAGTTGCAAATTTTGATCTTTGTCGAATTTCGAGTGTTAATAATGTAGCCAGCCTTAAAATTTGATAATAATGGTTCAATATTCAGCAGTTACCAAATTGCTAATTAACTTTGTTGTTAAATTCCTTTTGATCTTGATCTAGTTCCTGACCTGGAAAACAGGACTGCTGGTTCCTTTTGCCCGTAATTTATTACCCTTTTCCCATCTTTTATTCTTTTTCTTTTGTGTAGATTTCTTCTTTTCTCAAAGGAGGTGGGGAGTTGGTTATTAGAAGTTGGGAGGAGGTTGATCCTGCATACGGTGTTTTGTGCGAAGCTATCTGTCAAAATCTGCTGCACTCTTTGCACCACGACACCGAGTGCACCATCTAAATGAAGTACATAATTATCCTTATGAACTACTGCCTTAAACTTCAGGTAGCTTACTTATCATATTAACATAGTTGCAACGCAAGTGCCCTTTAATTCTTCGGACACAAGCTTGTTCGATACGAGTAGCAATCAACATGCAAAATATTTTAGTCTGAAACTGTCTGGACAATTTTGGTGTGTACTTTAGATTAGCTATTCAATCTGAGTTTGAACTAATCGCATGTGCAAGTACAAATTCATTGGTCTTTGGTCTCTATGTGAGTATGTGCGGGCAGAAGAGCGATGGCCTGGACGTTAATGTGCTGAAGGTGTAGACTGCAAACATGGTTGAGTTTCACCTCCATTTTATAACATCTAGTCCACATTATAGAATTACATGTTCAACAACAAGCATGGGTAGGGTTTTATTTTATTCAAATCCAGACCTAACAAAGACAAAGAAATTAATGTAGACCTAAATCCTACACAACTCATTGAAACTCACTCAAAACCAATGGGTATCAAACCTCATGGGTCTTTAGACCTAAATCCTCATGGGTCTTTAGACCCGATTAGACTTAGATCCAATCTTTTTTTCTTTTTTTGTTTTTTCGACTCATTTTTTATGCAAATCATAATAATTAATTTAAATTTCTTTTTTTTTAGCTTTCCATTTTTACCCATCATTTATCAATAAATTCAGAACTATAAAGACTGATTCACAAATAATTTTTGTTTAGAATTTTTTAAATAATATATCATTTATTATACCGTTTACAAAATAATTTTAAGAAAATAGTACACGATAAATAATGCTATAATGTCTTATGTTTTCAAGATTTGTTCTAATGCTATAATGTCTTATGTTTTCTAGATTTGTTCACTTGAAGGTTGATCGATAAATAATAATTCAATTGAATAGCAAAGAAAAATTAATTTGGGTCGAAATTGAGTACGTAAACTCATGGATATTGATAGGTAGAGATTCAACTCAAACTTAATTTATATTTTTTTTAATGGATTTGGGTTTGGATTTAGATCTAACAATATTTATTAGATTTGGACCCAAATCACAAAATTAATCTATAGATCTAGATAGGGTGTTACACTACCTGTTGACACCATTAATAGACAACAGTAAATTTCTTGAGCAATAATACAAAAAATGAACAGTTGGTGGGCATGCATGTGGTGAGGAACAGAGACGGAACCATATTATTATGATGATGTGGTGTGGTGTGGTGTTTTCAAGTTTAATGGGCAGGGGCAGGGGCAGGTGCATGCTGAAGACTAATGCTTGCTTTGAGAGATTGGACCTACTACATCAGTTGTGGTCTGGGTTCAGTGATAGGTTGCCCTGTCAAAGGGCTGCTGCAATTGTCCATTCATCTCTCTCAGATCATTAACAATCACCACAATGGTTCTTTCTTATCAATTTATGACCCTCTGAAGGTTTCAGCCCATTCATTCACCCTATCCCATTGAATTATTGCCAAAATTCAAATATTTTCTAATATCAAATGTTTTCTATATTAAATGAATTTAAAATTTCATCATATTGTTACTAAAAATAATTTAAAACGCAAAATTACAACGTGCTCTACTCAAATTTCACATAATTATAAATACCTCTTATTTTGTACACTCTTCCATCTAACCTTTTAATTTTATTGCACTTTGCACTTTATGGAGAATAATGACGGAATATTTCATTTGCGTGTGTTCAACGCGCCTGTTGGCGATTTTATGTTAGATAAAATTATAAGGGTTAAACACAGATAGCCTCCAACGTACAAAGTCATTTGCATTTTGGCGCCCAACTTTTTAAAAAAAACAAGATTAATTTAAAATTTAGAAAACGATGGAGAGAAGTTCCACAAAATTCATTGCCTCATTTGCGATAAACGACTTCATATCACAACCAAAATCAAACCCAAAAGGAAATGAACCTCCTGCAAGATCAGGTGTGTGAAACCCCAAACCTAACAAAAAAAAAATTTAAACTTCAATTCAGAAATAAAAATTTTCAACACAATTACAAAATCAACATAACATTACAAAAACTGGAAAGAACTCTCATGAGAAAACAAGAAAAACTCACCAAACCAGATGAAAAAATTGAACTCAACAACACGGATGAAAAAAAAAAAAGAAAACGCGCAACTTCACAATAATACCAAATACACTCATACTGTAAAAAAGATGTAAAATCAAACCAAAGAAAAGTAAATAAGACAAATTCATGTGTATTTATGTCGGCGCCACCATCATATATATGTGCATATTAACATTATATTTAGCTTGTAATGTGAAGAGGTTTGTCTGCAGATTATACATATACGTTTAATCCTTACAATTTCACCCAACACAAAATCATCCTTAAGCACGTGACCACATGCAGATTGAATATTTGATTTTTATTCCCCCAAAAGTACAAAATGCAACAAATTAAAAAATTGGGTTGGAGAGTTTTTTTTTTTTTTTTAACGATCGAAGAACAAAGTGCAAATGACCCATACGTCGAGCTCGAGGTGCCTGCATTTAACCCTTTAAAAACAATTGCAAACAATATTTAAGACCTTATCAACAAAATTAAGACGATTTTGTCTATATAAACATTTACATTTTGATTTCAAATTTGTAGAAGCTGATTTTTTTTTTTTCAAAAACAAAAAAGAAACAGAAAGAAAAAATCGAAATCACACTATGATCATCACTATCAACAGCTCGTTAGATATACAGACAAGGGTTTGATGTTTGTATGTAAGGATCGCACATGACGGTGTCATTTGAGCGAGTCCTGAAATTTTCGTATAGTATTTATCAAACTGCAGTCCATATAGACCAAAGTACACATAATTATGATGAGACACTACAACAATAATAATACACTGTTTTGTCAGAAAAATAACAGCAAACAGGTAGTGTGCATGTCGGGTTTCTTGCAGAGATAAATGAAGCTAGTTTTATTATGCAGCTGTTGAGAGAATTAGCCTAGTGAAAAATTTAAGTGGGTAGACGAATACTATGAAGTATCTGAAAATATATTTCAACCTAATTATTAACAATTTATACTATAAAGCTTTGTCGTGTCTCTCTTATTTTTTGTATGTTTTTTACTTAATTTATTTTTTATTCATTAATTTAATTTCTAATTCTTTGGTAGTTATTTTATTTTTGTTTTTTTTAATTTTTCATGCATCTTTTTTTGTCATTATATTTTTTTTATAAATTTATTATTCTATATATACTATAATTATTAAATAATAAGTATTTTATAACGTTATAGAATTTGCAAATTCATATGGTGTGCCACAAATTATCATTTTTAATTAAAGAAAATTAATCACCATGGAATGTTCCTTTTGTTTCAAAAGTGGTTCCAACTTTTATTCTAAAAACACTTTTATTAACAGTTTCAAAAATAGAGGTTGGCATCTCAAATACTTCAAAAGTACTCTTTTTGGACACAGGAAGTGAAAAACGTTATTTCAAAGTATTCGCAAGCACTCTTTAAGTTGCGTGAAGTATCATTCATCTTAAATTTGCATTATCTCTCGCTATTTTGTCTAAAAAGGCGTCTCACCAGAGAGATTAGGTTTTAAGGCTTATAAACCATTCAAACTTCTCGTTTGCAATTGATATAGGATGTTTGTCTACACCATCAGTCCCTATAGGCGAGGGGATTGGGTTGGATACATAGCCTCATTCCTACAAAAGTTGTCAAATGATGTGGTTTGTGATTCAATAAGTAATCCATTGCTCGAGTTGTTACCCACTCGAGTTTTATTTGAATTTTATGATTTTATCCTGAAAAGATTGCTTCACTAAGGAGATGAGACTTTGATGCTTATAAGTCACTAAAGCTCATCATCTATAACCATGTGTGGCATTTGCCTATATCAATTAGTATCATATCCATGCATGTAGAGTAGTATAGACTTATTGCAGGTAAAAAAAAAAAATTTCTGACCAGACTACCTTTATACATTTTTACATACTAATGTATGCGGGAAGGTAAATTTTTTCACCCTTTTAAATGTAGTCTGGTTAAATATATTGTTTGACCTATAAATCTATAAGTCAAGCAGGGTAAATATAAATTTCATTTAACTTTTCTTGTTGATGTTAGCAAATTTCATGAATTTTACTAATAGAGTGATTTATTTTTTGGCCAAAAACAAATGTGAAATGTATTAGGCGTAACTTTTTAAACTACATAGATATTAAACTAAATCGAAAAATAAAACGGCCTAATTATCCATTTTTTTATAAAGAAAGAATATTTAAGTCATTAAACATTATGTAAACCAAAAATTAAAATTCTAATGGGTCGAGCTTTAATAAATACTATAAAATTTTATTTTTTCTATTTAAATAAGGTTTTATTATCCTATTATTTACAAAATCAAAAAATGGGGCAAAAAAGAGAATGGATGAATACCGAAAATGCCCTTGGTAGTTGTGTTCGTTATGCCTCATGGCTTTTTTCTGACGGTACAAGCGGTAGTCCCGCCAAGAATGGCGAGGTAGATGATGGACGGTCAGGATTTGATTACACGACAATAACACTGTTTCAGACAGGTAATCATATTTTGGATCAAATTGAAGAGAAGTTACAGAAATGGAATAATAATACATTGGAGAAAGTGTATAAATATAGCAGTTATTGGCTTCACCACAAATCAAGCTAAGCCCTGTTCTCTTCTTCTAAGAATATCATCAACCTTTATTGGAGAAGATATACCATTTCTCTTCCCTCTTCTTCCTTCTCTTTCTCTCTCTCTGTTTCTCTCTCCTCTGTTCTTGCAGGACAGGAGAGGGAATTGAAATCTCCGCTCAAATGTAAATAATACCTTCCATTTTGAATTTTTTTTTCTTTTATTTTTTCCGGGATCTTTTTTTTCTGATTGAGTTGAGACCATCCCCTTACCATAATCATGGAAGGTAAGCTTGTGTATTACCACTGTGTGTGCGCGTGTGTTTGAATTGTTTTCTGTATGCATAATCTTACAATTTTTATGAGCTTCTTACAATGTATGTAATCTTAGGAGGTGAGACAGTTAAAGAGGTTGGGACAGAAATCCTTATGGACAAAGGGAAGGAGGTGTCGGAGGAGGAGGAGGCTGCTGAAAAAGAAACCCAAGAAACAGAGCCCGCGAATGATGTCGAAAACAAGGCAGCAGAGTCCGTGTCGTGTGGGACTGTGGATGAATCGTCTCCGAGGGGTGTTTTGGAGATACCCGTGCCGGGTTCGGACTCGGACCCGAGCAGCATTGACGACAGCACCAGCAATTTGGCGGCGGAAAGAGGGATTGCATTGGACATGAATTATGGGGCTGTACATCTGAAAAAACTGTTTGGTCAGATAAAGCGGAGGTCTGCGATGAGTATCACGAGTATTCCGATTATCGGTTACGACATTTCGAAGAAGGCGTTTAAGAGGAAGTTGGGGAGGAATAACAGCTCCGAGGAGTCCATTGATTGTGATGAGCTTGTCGTGCCTAAGCCATCTTGGAGGAACTTTACTTATGCCGAACTTAAACAAGCTACTGATAATTTTAGTTCCGGTAATAACTTTGATCATCTGTTTCCTTTGTGTTTTTTCCTTTTTCACATGATGATTGATTTCTTGGTAGCTTTTGACTGTGTTTGTTCTGTGTTTCTGAAGAGTTGGACAACATAATTCATGAATTTCCACTTCTTGGTTGGGAGCTTTTTGTGGGACATTCGTGTTTTTGTGTTGTATTAGGATGTTCTGTCTTATTCTCGAGGGGGGGGGGGATTCAGTTCAAGAGGTTGCTAAGGGTCGTTCCGTTCCTTCGTATTGATCAAAGGGAAAGAAAATGGAAAAAAATAAATCTAGTGTCTTACCACATATGAATTTGAGTAACTTTGCAAGAAAATGGTGGGACATCATGTTTGGTTGAAAATATGATTAGATTAATGTGTGTGGTTAATGTTTGAGTTTTATACACTTTTCTTATAGTATTCACATGTAAATCAATCTTGTTTGATCAAAGTTCACAAGTTTTTGCAGTTCAAGTGTCCTTGTCTGGAAAAGAAAAAAAAAAGCGTAGTTGTTGTTTTCATTAAGAGATGCATATCGAGTTTTAACGAGTCTGATTACTGAATTACATCTTCGTGGATCCAATGATATTAAATGGACCGAAAAGTTTCACTAATTGCGGAATTTATAACCATGTCTAGTTGGCTGCAATTGAATGATGTTAAAGTATTTGTTTTGTACAGATAGAAGCAAGTGTCTGATAAGTTTCCAGCTAACTTTGTGGTTTCTCTGTTAACTGTTCAATGAAATTTTGGTCAGATAAGTTGCTTGGGAAAGGTGGGCATGCCGAAGTATATAAAGGGTTCTTGCCGGATGGTCACGTCGTAGCTGTGAAGAAAATAACAAAGGAAGAAAAGAAGAACGAGGACAGAGTCGGTGATTTCTTGACCGAGCTTGGGATCATTGCTCACATTGATCATCCAAATACGGCTAAGTTGATCGGCTTCAGTTCCGATGGTGGTTTGCACCTTGTCCTCCAATTTTCTCCACATGGAAGCCTGGGAACTGTACTACATGGTGATGTGTTTACCTGCATTTCTGCTACATGTATCCTCCATTTTTACTACGATTATTTTGGATTGATAGATTTGAGGTTAACGGGTTCGTATCCACAACAACAAACACATTGTGTTAGAGCTCCCGGATCCTAGTCATTCCATCCAAATGTAGTCTAAGAAGATTCTTGATTAGACATTTGGCTAAGAAGGATACATAGTTAACTCCAGAAATCAGAACTGGACTCTTAGGAAACATCACATGAGTAGAAAAGAATGAGTAAAAAAAAAAAAAAAAAAAAAAAAAGGATAAATTACAACAGACTCCCCTGAGATTTGGCATATTTAGGAATACTCACTTTTTGTTTGAAAAATTACATATACCTCCTAATATTTGATGAAATTGTGTAGTCCTCGAATGGAGCTCTGGAATTGTCAACTTTGCCCTTACTTTACTTTTTCAAAAAATGAAAATGCATAAAAATTGTAAAAAAATCTATCCACTTAGTCCATAAGGGTATTTTGATCCGTTCACCACAAAAAGTTGATGGAAACTTTACGGAGACTATCGAATTGGGCTAGTTATTAGACAACCATTAAATAAAAGGATATTGGTAATTTTTCAAACAACGAGACGGTGTTTGTAATAATGCTAAACCTAGAAGAACCTCATAATCCATCCAATAAAAAAACAGAAAAATACTTGTTTTTTGTGGTTTCTATCTAATGAAGATATTCAGTATTACAGGTTCTGGAGAGAGTTTGGATTGGAACCTGCGGTATAAGGTGGCTTTAGGGATTGCTGAGGGACTGAAGTATCTGCATTGCGACTGCCAAAGGCGTATAATTCACAGAGACATAACAGCCTCAAACATATTACTCTCAGAAGATTATGATGCTCAGGTTCTTTCTTTTACATCGTCTGATATTGTCTCGTTTGTACACAGTATTGTGTCTTGACGGGGACACTTATGAATCTTGCTGCTCGTTCTATGTTATGCAGATATCCGATTTTGGACTGGCAAAATGGCTTCCAGAGAAATGGCTTCACCATGTTGTTTCTCCAATTGAAGGCACTTTCGGGTAATATCATCTTGGCTTTGTTTGCTCTACTTTGTGCTGCTAAAGTCCACACTTTATGTTTGATGATGTTTCCCATCAGGTACATGGCTCCGGAGTATTTCATGCATGGGATAGTTCACGAGAAGACTGATGTGTTTGCTTTTGGTGTCCTACTGCTCGAGCTCATAACCGGCCGTCGAGCAGTTGATTCAAGCCAACAAAGCCTTGTGATGTGGGTACGATTCTGTTCACCCTTGATTGACAGAATTTCTGCAGACATACCATACTATCAATAAAAGAGTGCAAAGATGGACGTTTATTTAATAGCCCATCTGCAAACTGCATGCTGATTTTCACTTGTCTACATGGTTTTACAAGCGACCGGACATGAACTCCTCGTTCTAATGCTTCATTTGCACCTGCATTCACAGGCAAAACCGCTCCTGGAGCAGAACAACATCAAAGAAGTTGCAGATCCTCGGTTAGGGGAAAACTACAGCGTTATAGAAATGAAGCGTGCCATGTTTGCAGCTTTCATATGCATACATCACTTGCCCAACATGCGTCCCAACATGCCCCGGGTACTACTCAATACCTTATAAGGTTTTCAATTGTGAACAAACAAATGTAACTGACCATGATGGTGAGAGTTCAGACATGTTTGAATGTTTATCGAGTTTCAGTTAGGTTTAAGCTTGATTTTGAAGTTTGAATGAGCTTCAGATCTTATGAAGAAAGCACTTGGAAACTCGAGCCCTCATTCCTCAAACTCATGCTTGTGCAGGTTGTTCAGGTGTTAAAGGGCGAGCACGAACCCTTAGACATGAAGAATAAACAAAAGTCGATGGGCATGAAAGCACTTCTTTGGGAGTCATGCGACTTAGAGGACTACACGTCTACGACATACTTAAACGACTTGAATCGCCATAAGGAGCTAATTATGGAGTAACCATTTCGCCTCCAAGAATCGAGATAAGCTTACTCCGGAGGCTCTGAACCAACCGTCCTAGCAACTGCAATCTGAAGATGGATTAAATTTCTTAATAATTTCGATTTTGCAAAGGCTATGATGGAAGAGTCCTCAGTGTTATACGTTTTGTCAATATTTTCTCTTTATCTAATATGAAAGCGCAGCTGAGGAAAAAACACAAAACAAGTGGTACTATGAATGAACAATAGAGTATATACGGAAAAGGATTAGTATTTATACCTTTTCTATTTTTGGTGGTGTTGTTGTTTTTCTCAGAATTTGCATGATTAGGAGTGTTAATAGAATGGAATTAGAGGTCTAAAACGCACGTAGAGATGTACATATTAGGGTTTGAATCTGTGCCACGCTTATGCATGGATCATTATATCCTATATCTTTTATTTTTAAAAACATGCCTACCACACAATTATCTATATATCATATTATGTTATTTATGTGGGCATAAACATTGAAAACTTTTAAGTAATTCATGATAGCCCAAAGGATGCAAACTCAAGAAAAGAGTGTAACTATCTTTTGTTAAATCAATTTTAGAATAATATTTTTATTTTCCTTAATAGTGTATATATATTCAAGCATATTACATATAAATCAAAATCTTTTTAGTTAAGAAAAACTTATAAATAGTTTTAAAAAAAACAAATTTATTAAACATGACATATGTTAGGATTAGAATAATTTTTTAGGTATTCATCCTATCAAACAAAATGGGCATTAATCAACTTCACCCAAAAACGTAATAATAATCTAATTTATGAAATAAATCTTTATTTATGTCCCAAATTTTCATATAATATTTTATATTGTTGTAGTACATCAATTGTAATTATATATGAATTTTAATAGTTAAATATTAATATACCTATTATCAATGTTAAATATTCATAAAATGATTATTGATTTCTCCAATCAAACTATACTCGATTACGGATTAAATTTTTTATTGCAAATGTTATCGTATTTTTTATTTTATTTAACATATATATATATCAGGTGTGTAAAATATTTGATGTAATATTTATATATGTGAGCGTGTAAATTAAATGAAATAAAAAATATTATAAAATTTACACTAAAAAATTCAATTATGCCAAATTGTCCGCTTTTTCATAAACTAAAGAGCAAGAATCACCAAGCGGATCATGGGTTCAAACCCGATTTAAGTACCCCATCGCCTTCAGAAGTTAAACGACGACGACTTTCGGTCACAACGCATCGGCAGCCTTGGAACCACCGCCGTCAGTCGAGCAGCTCGAAATTCCGATCGATTCTCCGGCAATGGAGAAGGATGTCCTGGTTCAATTAGGCATCCTGATTTTCACTCTCTGCATCTTCTACGTCCTCCACAGCCTCCCCAAGAGGGCCTTCTCGAAGCTCCGATCCCAAGCCCGGCCCAGCAACCAGGCTCACCGCCACTTCATCCAGGGAGCCCAGTTCCTCTCCCGAGCCCGATCCATGAAAACCAAATCCACCGTCTTCAACCTCGCGAAATCCGCCGTCAACGAAGCCGACAAGGCGCTTGCCCTCGAGCCCCGAGACCCCGCCGCCCACATTCTCAAGGCCATGGCCCAGAGTCTAATGGGTTACAAGACCTCAGCCCTCAAGTCGTTGGATACGGCGCTTTCGCCTCCGGCGGTGAAGATGCTGTCGGGCAGAGAAAAGGGGGACGCA
>NC_026157.1:3854291-3893015 GCF_000512975.1 Sesamum indicum
CCTGATCGAAGCCGTCGGGCTGAGCTCGGATAATTCCAGGGCTTTTTGCTTGTTGGGCCAGTGCTATGAGATTAAGGGCCTGAGAGAAGAGGCGAAGAAGGCTTTTGAGGATGCTCTGAGAATTGAGCCCGAATTGAAAGAGGCCCAAGACGGTTTGGGCCGATTGGGCCCTTAATTGGGCTTAATAGTTTTCAATTTCCTTTCTATTTAGAGATATATTTGTTTTCTTGGTAAACAAATTTTAAGTTATATATTAATTTTTATTTTAAATTTCGTTGTTTTCGCCTTTGTAATAAGATAAATTCACCAAAAGCCAGATTGGCTCGAACTTGACTTTATTAGGGGTACTAATATGATCATACCAATATATAAAATGATGTAGGAAACTTTTATCTCTAATATAGCATGTGAAACCTTTGTAATGACCTTAAATCTGCCGAATAAGAGAGGCCCAAATGGCTCAGACCAACTAGAGCTCAAACGTAAATAAAGACACGTGGTTGTGTTTAAAAGGCCACCTATGTTGGAAAGGGATAAATACAAGTCCTCGGTTCATTTCACTATTCTTTTTAACTCTTAATAGTTACTAATTTAGGTGTCGGAGTATTAAACTTTTTTTTAGCAAGTCCTAATTATTGAAGCTTACAACAGCTCAAACAATCATGCTCGATCCACTAGACTTAAGCATATTTGCTTGTATCACTTTCCACATGCTTTTGTGTAGATCACGTTTGGTTGAATTAAATCAATAAAATAATACGAGTATTGTATACGATACAATCAATGTTACGATGTGTGAAGTATTGTCCGCTCTAACTTAAATGAGTTTTATAATTTTCTCTTGAAAATGCACATCGTTAGGGAGAAAAAGCCTTGTTTCGAATAATTTACATATGTAATATTGATGTTGAATATGACGCAGATAAGTCTCACGATTTTATATTGACAAGTAGCCTCGCTGGGAATTGAGATCTTGGAACTTATAAGTTAGTTCATGCTCGTCGTCTAAGATTAATGTAGTAAGCATGGTAGCATCAACTCCCCAAATAAAAGGCTTGGAACGAGCACATGGCTTTATTGATATGGACAACACCCAAATTATGAACATACAACAAGAGGTGTTGTATCGTTGGCTAATGGATTATTTACTTAGTTTCATATGAACTTTACAATTTTAATCTGAAAAAGCACGTTCCTAGGAAATGAGGTTTTAGGGCTCGGGAATCGACGTAGAGATGTGTGACAGCATCTAATATTTACTCACCAAGAATGTAGTTTTTCATTTAATGGCAGCTTTAATAAGTTTGACCAAAGTTGATTTGCCATATCATTATCCAAAACTTGTTTTATGGAGACAAATTTCCACCATTGTTATTTTGCTTATAGTGATCATGGTCTAAAATTTTCATACATTTGTATAGCATCAGAGTTTAACGTAATTTACCCTATATGATATTGTAAATAAACAGATTATGCTCTATAAAAGAAAGTAGCAATTTACATTCCCGTGTTAGTTAAAATGAAGCAATTTACCTCTCCTTATCTAAAAAAGTAAATTACTTCATTTAAAAAAAAAACAAAGTCAAATGAATTGCTGCATTTTAAAAAATACAAAAGTAAATTACTAATTTTTTTTAAGAGGATAATTTGATTATTTACAATCTCACATGAGAATTGCATCTTTCCCATTTGCATCAAAAAGTTATCATTTTCAATTTCATGGAAATCAAAGTCAATGGTACTTTCGAAACTATCTATTTTGGTGTGTGCATAATAGATAAAAACATCTCTCCGTAAAATATTAAAAGGAAAGCGACTCGACCTCATGACGCAAAGCTCAGAAGATTCCATTACTCTTCTTTTTGTGTGGGATGCGTTTTCTCCACTGACATTATCATACGATATATAAATGCAGTTAGCTCATGTCTTAAATTCTCTTTACTATAAACAAAACAATTCGAAACTATACGCAAGACGGGAAAGAAAGAGATCAATTTCTCGCAACAAATGTAAGTTAGAACGAAATCTACCTTATAATCCAACTCGCTTACTATTAAATCAACAATTTGTTGCTATGACGATTTAAACTTTAATCACATCAAGCAGAGCGAATAATAACATTTTCTATTTATCCAATCCATCAGAGACATGCAGTGCCTTATACTGCCAAGAACTGATGATGCAATGCCTGAAAGATAACAGTTTTGTCCAAGAATGACCAATCCATAGTCCGAAACAAGTGAAACTGCTGTTTGAGGATATGAACAGAAGATCAGAACAAACACTATGACATTATCGTACCACATGCAAGCATTCATTTCTTAAAACAGTAGTACAAAAATAAAGCCAACAGAGAAGTAAGGATTTAATTTGTATGATATTTTTCTATGTTGATTCAGCAAAATTGCTTTGATTCACAGGAGCAGCGCATCTGGGAATGGAAAACCACTTGAAAATTAATCCATACCCGATGCCTCAGCTCCCGTATCGTTCTTTAAGCATACATCTATCGAAAGAGAAGCTACTTACAGCATTCCAGCTTCTACCTAGGAACTAAATACCTTAACCTTTTCAACCTTAACATCATCAGTAGTACCTTATGTGCCCGAAGATTCAAGAACTAATCCTAAAAGCTTAGCGGGTCAGACGAAACGACATCAGTTTTACAACAAATACCACGAATAACAGCTACGGGTTAAAACATTAATTAGTAGAAGACCAGTATTGCCTATATAGTAGCTAAAGCTAAGGTAGCATCATATTGTCATCATCATGTTAATAGGACTGGTGAGGCCAAATGAAAAACTCGGGCGGAGACGGCATCAGATTCACGGAAGTTACCATGGACGAGACAGGGCCGGAGTTGTCGATGGAGGCAGCAAGGTTGCCGGAGTTGAGGTGGTGGAAGAGGTTGTGATGGTAAAACGGAGCCGTTGTGTCGTAGGGGACACCGCAGGGGATGGTGGAAGCGGGCTGGATAGCGGAGAAACTAATGCTGCTGCTGCTGTTGCTGCTGCACGGAGTTTGTAGGGCCGTGCTCAACGGCAGCTTTTCCTCGGCCTCAAGAGAGAGTTTCAAGCGCTTTGCAGTCCCGCCAATGGGAAGTGGGCTTTTGGCGATAGCTTCCACATCGTATCGGCTCATCTCGAAATTGGTGACGGCGTTCACTCCCCTGAACTTGATTGCTGCAATGTCGTATGCCTCTGCTGCTTCCTCCTCTGTCGCTGTATGATTTCGGAAAAAAGTTCATTAGGATGGTCATTTTATTAAATTGAAAAAATATTCTTATGTACAACGGGTGTGAAAAAGACACAATTGCGGTGATTAAGCCGTATAGTATACTTGTACTGAGGTAATATGATCCACGTTGTATACATTCTCACAGCCGTGCACATAAGAATGTTCACTCCTAAAGCAAATCGGCTGCGGCTTGATTTATTTTATATTTATTTCGACGATAATCCATATATTTAATTAAGCCGAGTATGGGAAATCGTTTACATACCAAATGTTCCAAGGTAAAGATCTTTATTCCCAGCAACACGACCGATCCTTGCTTGCCATCGGCCTTGCTGATGATGCCTGCATTTATGCCCATAGCCAATCAGCAACAACACAAATAACGGTGTTCATAAATGCTATACTATACTTAAACCTACGACGAAAATACAAAGCACTGTAATTCTTAAGAGTTTCAAACCTTGTAACACCCCTATAGATCGACGCGCCCCTTGAGAAACCACTACTTTTCCTAAAGAGAAAGGAGAAAAACTTCACGACCATTGAACAACGTTTAAAGTCATTGATCAACAAATTACACGTAGACAAACTATGTCATTTACCTTCTAAGCGACGCAATGAACTCTTGCTTAGTAACATGTTTCATCTCCTCCAGTTCTTTGGTATAATTGGAGATCTGAAAGGAGAGTGTCTCCCGTTAATTAGAATTGGCTCCATGCCACCGCCTAAATAAAATTCATAGAATTCAAAGTCTAGAAAATAAGAGTATTAATTTACCGGGAAGTTCGTCGTGGCGGTCGGACCCCAGTATTTAAGAGCAGCCAAATCGTATGCTCTTGCTGCCTTATCTTCCTTGTCATAACCACCTGCATACCCCACAGTTCAAACGCTAAATAATCACAATCCAGATCAATTATTACACTTAATACATAGAGCAAAAGAGAGCTGCAAATCAAGAAGAAACACAAACTTACCTAAGTAAACTGCAGAAAATGGTATAATTTGGCAACACCGAGGAATATGATCCCAGTTAATGCAAAAGAAATAGAGCCCATTAGAACATTGCGCTCAAGAAAAATGGTCATTTTGACCATAAACGAAATCAACCCAAAAAAAAATACAGTAATTGTAACAAAAAGTAACATTATTATGACTTGTTATATCTTGGCACATGAGTGTGTTTCCATATATATCTTCTTTTGAATTATTCATTAATCTTCTAACTTTAAATTTTTTTTTTTCAAGATATCGAGAACCAAAGTGCTCGGAGCAGCACGAATTTCCAATATTACAGTCGGTTTGAGCATATAAAGGATGTCGAAAACCCACAAATTACGCATACAATAAATGCACTTGATCATTCCCATGATATGATTAAAACAAAAATATGGACAGGATAAGAGTAGAAGAGAAGATATGCTTCAAGACTGAAACTTGTCTAAAGAGGAAATGTTGTACACGTAAAAGTATAAACATGCAATAATAAAGAATTCAAGAAAAGGTGGGAATCCAGAAAATAGGGTGGGCAGCTCATTAACTTTCATGTTGAGTTTGGTGACTTGGTCAAACTCATGGGAGCTCAGCAAAGAAGAAAATAAAGCAAAAGTTTAAAGCAATCTGATAAAAATTCAGAATTTCAGACACTAGTTTTCATACTAGCTGAGGTATGAGGTATGTACACAGACCAGGGGTGGGGGTGGGGGGGTCAGTAGATGCTGCACAAACCAGAAATTTGGACAAGAAATTCAAGAACTCATGGACAAAGTGGTAATATGAAAGAATCCAAAGAATAATTGAGGATAAAAAGAGGTCATATGACTGCAGGAACATGAACAAAGATGGCGGCCCATCTGATCAAATCAGTGAAAGATTGAACGGAAAAATGAAGTACAGTTTGTACATATTTCCAGTCAATCAATCATCATAAAAGCTTGATTGAAAGAAAGGAATTCCAACCTCTCTTTACTTCCCAACGAGCCAAGAAAACCCCCACCCCACCCCACCATTAATGCGACCAATGCATGCAAAGCAAATTTCCATGTCTGTCCTACATCTCTCTTGCTTTTCTTTATTGAATTTCATTTAAAACAATTGATTTTTATTGTCAAGAAAAGGTACTACTTTACAGAGCTTGAAAAGAAAGACTGGTGTTGTACCTTGACGCCCTTTTCTTGCTTGGCCCTCCCTTCTACAGCTGTTATCCCATAGATGCGCTTCGTATCTCCCTGTCCATCTGTGTCTGAATCAAACCAGCATCAACAGTAAATCTTTTGTTTCAAAAACCCATTTTTTTAAAAACTGAAAATTAAGAAAAATAAATAAAAAATGGTACCTCGTAACCCCTCTGTAAATGGAGGTTCTTTGTCCGAAAGTATCAGCGATTTTCTTGCAACTCTCAGAA
Source organism: Sesamum indicum (assembly GCF_000512975.1). Lineage (NCBI taxonomy): Eukaryota > Viridiplantae > Streptophyta > Magnoliopsida > Lamiales > Pedaliaceae > Sesamum > Sesamum indicum. Next base: position 3,859,933 of record NC_026157.1, read on the forward strand.
TCAGCAGAAACAATGGCTGTGTTGTTATTGTTCTCAGCGCACAAAGCAGTGCTACTGTTATTAACGCCAAGAGACAAAGCATTAGAAGTCGTGCTAGCAGTAATGGGGCACTGAGAATACGCCACCAGCTCGCTGCCCGACTCCACCGGAGACTGAGTCTGGCCGCCGAACGCCGAGTCGTTCACCTCCGAGCCCGAGTTGGCAGAAAAAGCTTGAAACCCCGTAAAAGTCTTGAGATCTTGATGCTCGCCGTTGCCGAAGAAGGCGGCACCGCCGCCTGCCGTCTGGTGGTCGTAGATGTGAGTCAAGGATGAGTCTTGGGTCTCCGTCGAGTCACCGCCGGCGAAAAAGTCCTCCAGCTTCGGCGGTGGCTGCATGTAAACTTGATGATTCTCAGCTTCTCCGTACATGGCTTGAGGTTTCTGAGTCGCCCACCCTAAGAAAAACAGGGAAAATCAGAAGTGATCTGAGCTGCAAATCAAGAACTCGACTGATAAAGAAGCAAACTTTGCTATATATTGAATGGAAAAAAGCCAAGAAATAACTGAATGAGAGGTGAGGCTTGTAAAAATGTTATTGGATTAAGCAAAAATGGTGATATATACATATACACATATATACGGTGTTCTTGAAGTAACGGAAAATGGGGATACACGGGTGCAGTTTCTTGTCTTTTCCCACTTTTTTCAAACTTGTTTTGCTCAGCAAAACAAACGGAAACATGGGGGCGTTTGAGCAAAGGGTTTTCTTTAAGTTATTCAAAGATTCCAAGAAGCTCCAAAACAGCTGATAAATACAGCCATATCTAGTCACTTCCACACGATAAGTTGTAAGAGTTCATACATATATAGATACATATATATACAAACACACGCATAGATACGCGTGGGGGTGTGTGTGTATTTCGCACTTACCATTGGCATAGAAGTTATCGGCAAAAGAGTAGAAATGGTGAGAATCAGCAGAGGATGAGTGCAGCATGGCAGCGGCAGGCTGGGAAGAAGGGTTCAGCATTTCCATAGAAGACAGTGAGAACGAAAGCCAGTTGTTATCTGGTGCCATTTTTTCTTTTCTTGATTTCTTCGAACAAATTCTTACTACACAGCTTCAAATTAGACCCCCAAACAACATACAAATTTCCACCTCTTCAATCAAACTTCAAGCCTGAAAAACAAGAAATCATCATCACCACCACTTCATCAACCAATGAGGAAAAGAAAAAAAACAATCTTTCTTCAGCACTGCAAAAATCAAGTCTCACAAGAATAATCATTTTCACCTCATTATCCACCATTGGCCATGGAATCATCCAAACAAAATGTGAGCTTTTAAAGAAAAGAAACCCTCTTTTTCTGACTTGGTTTTTCAAATCAACAACTTGAGATCAACACAGGAAAAAATACCCACAAGGGCAGCAGTGATTTTTCAATATATATCAAGAAGACTGGAGAAGAAGAGGGCGGAGCACATGCAGAGTTGAAGAAGAAGCAGGAAAATTACTCAACCAAAACAGAAGCAAGTAAAAAAAAAAAAGGCAAGAGAGGGTTCGTGTTCATATAGTATTAAAAAAGCAGCACTGGAGTTAAAAAGAAAGCCCCCACCCCTAAAACCCAAAAAAGAAAGGAAATCCTAAGCTACCCAACAAGTGAACAAAAACTTGGTTAACAGTAGAGAGAGAAAGAGAGATGAGAGAGAGAGAGTAAGAGGGGGGGCAGGTGGAGGAATATAATGGGAGCAAGAGGCGGTTCAATCTGCCATTCGGCGTAAAACCAGAGAGGAAAACGAGGACTTCTTTTCTTTTGTTGTGTTTATATTTTTCTTTTTCTTTTCAAGACTCGGAGAGACGCAGAGAGAGAGATTTGAACGAGTAGCTATAGAGAGAGTAATAAAAAAACACTGTTGAATAAGATAAAAGAAAACAGTAAAATAGGAGAGAGAGTGAGAGAGCAGTGACTTTTGGGGGTATTGAGGAAAATTTGTCTGGAGCAAGGTCGCTTAAGATCCGGGCTGGCGGTCTTTCTTTTTGTAATGAAACCAAAATTAATCACGTTATTGCATTCACTATATCATTAATTTAAATATAATTTGAATTACAATTTTCTGTTCTCCCAATCTACACTCCTCTTCAACTATCTTTTTTTTTTATCAAAAATATAAATATCAAATTACAAAAATATTTAATTTATAAACAATAAATCAATAGATTATATCGGTGTTATTAGAATTTATATTAGTTGTTAATATAACATTAATAATAATATTTTAAATATTTTCGTTCAAATTCAAGTAAAATGTCACGTCGACACATATCCTAAAAAAAAATTAATTGTTAGCTTTTAAGAATAATTAATAGTGTAATGTTGTAAAGATTTTACATCAATTTTTCAACTTCCAGAAAATCGGCGGTATTGATAAAAGTAGAAAATGTTGAGGTGAGTTCGAAAGCTTTACGAGTAATTTGCAATGCAGACAGACATTAAAGACATTAAGGGTAAATTTTGTTCAATAACCTCTGATGCTCAAGTCATTACATATTCAAGAGAAGATTCTAAAAATACAATGATATAAGTAAGTTAGAGTTCAGATGAATTAGGTGGTCCTATTTATGGAATTTGGTGAATTAGGTAAGTAAAGTAAATTTACAACCTTACTGAAAAATCGGTAGTACAAACAAATATAGATAACATCGAGGTGAGCCCAAAGGCTTTACGAGAAATTTGCAGTCCAGACAATTATCAAAGACATCAAAGATAAATTCATCAATAATCTCCAATACTCAAGTCAGTATAGATTCGAGCAAAAATTTTAAAAAGTACAGCGATATAAGTAAGTTAGAGTTCAAATAAATTAGATCTTCCTATTTATGGAATTTGGTAAATTAGGTATCGACAGTAAATTTACAATCTTACATAAAGCAACATTATGGGCAAGTGTAGAAACGTCGAGCTGAGCCCAGAGGCTTTACGAGTAATTTGCAGCACAAACAGACATTAAAAAGTACATGAGTTAAAATGAATTAGATCTTCCTATTTATGGAATTTGGTAAATTAGGTATCGACAGTAAACTTACAATCTTACAGAAATCAACAGTACGGGCAAATGTAGAAACGTCGAGGTGGGCCCAGAGGCTTTACGAGTAATTTGCAGCACAGACAGACATTAAAAAGTACAGGAGTTCAAATGAATTAGATCTTCCTGTTTATGGAATTTGGTAAATCAGGTATCGGCAGTAAACTTACAATCTTACAGAAATCAACAGTACGGGCAAATGTAGAAACGTCGAGCTGGGCCTAGAGGCTTTACGAGTAATTTGCAGCACAGACAGACATTAAATGCATTGAGGGTAAATTTGTTAATAACCTCTAATACTTGAGTTGGCACAAACTCGATAGAAGATTTTAAAATACAACAGTATAAGTCAGAGTTCAATCGACTCCAAATGAATTAGGTACGCGGAGTAAATTTACCACTTTAAACTGATTTTTTATACTGAAAAATTCTTACCCAAATCAGATTTGATTGAATCAAATCAATCACAGAACAAGTATACTTTTGTTATGTGATTGATTACTTTTCCTAAACTGTACACCACTCATACAATAAATATTACTTTTGTCAATAATTAATTTAAATTCGATAAAACTTGATTTAAAATATTATATCGGCAGATTACTAACTAAACTTTTGTGATAACTTTTGACATAGATGTCGTTTTTAGATTTCCTGAATTGGTTACCACACAGATGTCCTTATTTTCCTAAATTGTTGCTTAAAGTTGCACCCATTAGATCTAGTGCTTCAAAGTTTGAATCCACCATGCATATATGGGCATTTATGTCGCTTTTTGTGTGAATTTATTATTTTTATTATTTTAAAATTATGTAATTATCCGAAGACATATCAAATTATTAATTAGTATTTGATATAATAATATATTTATTTTTTTAACAAATAAATTGATTATATTACATTTAAATTTGATCGAATAATAAGTGGAAACCTTAAAAACTCAATTGAAAATTCTACTTCTAATTCAGAACGAGCTATGTCCATAATTACATCAATATTAATAAATTTATAAACACATCGATTCAATTAATAAAACCACATTAATTGAGACTAGTACCCATACATTTCATGAGACTCGAACTCGTGAATTCGAACTTAATCAATGGACCTCAATTTTAACCACTAAACTACATACCATTGTACCCTTGAGCTCCCGATTTCAGGTCAATTTACGTATCATGAATTCTTGGAGTGTTTGGTAATTTTCATGGTACGTGGGAGCATTTTAATCATTTGACACACTCAACATGTCCATCTTTAATACCAAAAAAATTATAATTTATCGTTATAGTTAATTATCTGATTAAAAATAAAATATCATGGTAAATACTGATTAATAACAGCTGCACAACGTGTGTTAGCCGTTATACTTTTGTAAGCAAGACTAAAACATTTTCATCAGCTAAGAAACTATGGCAAATAATTTCATCATGGTTCATTGTTGAGTTAGCCGTTGTCAGTTTATTTGACCATTGTAGATAGTATCGATTGTTATAATTTTTAAGTCGTCGTGAGTTATAGTGTAGGGTGTAATTCATTTTTTGGTAGTGTAATTAATAAATAAATCGCACAGTATGCAAGTGAATAGAGCTGCAAAATAAATCAAACTATATGATATGACTCGATTAAAAATCGATCAATAAAAGTTTTTTCAAACTTGACTTGTTAAACTTAACAAACCGAACTTGAACAAAATTTTTTGTTCAATTAATTTTCATACTTGACTCGAGCTCGATGTGATTAGTTGAAAAATAATAAAACACACTTAAAAATATCAAATTATTCGAGTTCGATTGGTGTTTGATCTAATTAAAGCTCGTTTGAGCTTGATTAAAACGTTAGTCATCAAATCAAATTCAAATACAGTTTATAAAACTCAATGATAATTCAAATAAATTTAAATAATAATTTGCTGGATTCGACCCAAATTATTTACAGATCTACAAACGAGAAAAGAAATTTGAAATTTGTTTGAATTTATTGGAATTTATATATATAAAATAAATAAATATAGAGTGGGGGAGACCAGTGGGAGAATAAAGAGGCGATGATGGGGGCTTGTACGTAAATTTGAGGCAACCCTGGTTTTTAGGCATTTCTGCCACTCACATTCCTCTTATCCCCCCCCGGCAACCCCCCCTTTTCCTCTCTACCTGCCCTGTTTTCATATTTCAGACACAGAATTCATATATAATATACCAATGTATGTGTATGTAATAAATATAGGCCATATACATATATGTATATATATATATATATATACACCAATGGTACAAGAATCTATTTGGTCATTCATGTTGTCACAGTTGCCTCTGATCCATCATAGTCGTTAGGATAATCGAGGGGTGCTCCAACATCACTTCTTGACTCGATTTGTAAGAACGAACCGTTTTCAATTAAATAATTATAATTTTTTTTTTGTTGATGATAGAATTTTGTTGGTGGGTAATATATAAATATTTTTGTAAATGACTGATTGTTTTAGGGGTATGTCTTGCCATGTAGTGATGATTGGAGTTGAAATCATTCGGATATTACGTGTACTCTGGAAAGAAAAGTGACAAAATTGAGGGGTGCTTTGGTTTAAAATTTTTTGATGATCAAATTAGTACTGTGCTAATGAAAAGTACAAAAATGCTAGAATTTGTAAGGCTAAAGGAAGATTAAGTAATACTACTTATAAAAAATAGTTTGTGTGTAAAATATAGGGCATCGATATTTTCTAAAATTAAATTTAATTACATAAATAGTTATATTTTTTGTAAAATTATAAATACGCCTCCTGGTAAGGTGTTGACGTAATTCATTATAAAAACATAGGACATTAATTTCAACCTAGTCATAGCAGATACTCATATATTTGTATCTATAACTATCGAAATTGTTGTAGCTATTTCCATAAGCTATACTTCTATAGGTAATTTTGACTACAGTTATTTTAATTTATGTAGTTATCTTTGACTGTAGATACAATATATATATATAGATAGATTTTATAGCTAATTTTGTGGCAGTAATGACGAAATATCCATTGTGAATATTTAATAATATTTACAATCTTGCCTATGGATTTTCTATTGCTATATTTGTAGTGTCACACTCCAGACCCACTTCCACACACGTAGCACTTTGTTCCGCATAACACTTAATTCTAGAATCTGCTTGGTGGTTAACTCTGATACAATTTCTCACATCGCGAGCTTGCGAGTGTGTTGGACGCGAGAATTATCTCCAAATCCAGTCAAGTGCATTCTAAATATCTAGTATGAACAACTCTTTGAAACGGGAAATCCAATAGATGAATTTGAGTACTTTAGCTAATGCTTATATATTTTATTAGTTTATAATCTATGTAGAATAGGATATCATGTATCGTAACAGAAAATCTATAGCCACTATTGTCGCAATTGAAATGAAAAATTTGTAGCAGGTAATTTTCAATGCTATGGCTACAAAAATTATGTAGCAATTTTAATAAACAATTTGCAATGGGATATCCATTGTTAGTCCACCTCATTAGTTACAAAATTAATTTCATTGCAATATTATTTGTACAGTATATGCTTTATTTTTTTATAATGATTTACTCCAAATGGGCGTTTTGTATAAATTTTTTGACCTAACAATGTACCGATATAAATTATAATTACAATATCAAAAATATACTTATAGATCTACAGAGGACAATGACAGTCATGTATAACTAAGTCGAACCCTTAAAGGGTGTCGATGTAAGTTACCCTCAATATTTATCAAAGGGACATTTTAGTTATAGATAGTGGACTTTTACCCTATATTACACCAACTAAATATAAAATTTGTTTCCAATAAAATGTATTACTTGTGTTAATTTTTTTTAAATAAATTAATTACAATCTCGTAATGATTATATTTACTGATAATTATAATGATCAATATACTAATTAGAATAAAATACAATTTGCCCCCTGAATTAATTCTTGATGTAACGTACCCTCTAAATTAAGAAATAATACTTACCCCTTGGTTTGATAAAAATGCCCCTCATGCCTTAAAAATTATATTATATATTCTTATTATATTTTAGTATTTTTCACATTAGATTATCATCAAATTATTTTTTAATAGTAAGTGAAGAATTTAAATTAAAGATAGAGTATAAATTTTGTACATATATAGTACATAAGAAAAAATATAATATAATTAATAACTCATATATTCTTTTGACAAGAAATTGACAAATATATGCTTAACCAAAAAAAAAATAATATATTCAAAAAATCGATATGTAAATACTCTTTTCTATCAAAAAAAAATAAATAGTTAATAACTTAATTTTATTACCAAATCAATAAAATCTTTTCATGAAATTTATTTATTATAATTATTTATTACTTAACTTTGAGTCTATAAAAAAACTAAAATTCAAACTATTTAACTCACTACTTATATTTTACATTATTATAAATAAAATATATTTCTTTCAATTAAGAAAGTTTAACAAAACTTAAATTGTAAAATTGCTTAAAAAAAACAAATTCTTTGAACTATGTATATATAATATAAGGGCAATATTGTCCAAAAATTTAATTAGAGGGTGTAAGTGTTACATTTGCTAGTTCAGAAAGATAAATATTATATCATAAATAGTTCGAAAAGGCAAAGTGTATTTTACCCTACTAATTATCAATATTAAGGATATATATATATATATATATTTATTATTAAATTAAAAAAACAGTTACTATTAAAGTAGAATAACAACCCATTCGTTGATAGAATTCAGATCCATAATCTTATTGTCAAGATATGTTAGACCTCAATTTTACCAATGCAGGTAGGTTTTGTCAACACCTGTGTCGAACTTGTTATGAATATCCAAAAGCATAAATAAATACGTATGATAGATAGATCTCCTTTGACTAATAATTAATCAATTATAAAATTAATTTCTTGAATTCAAATCTTAGAGAAGTAATAAACAATGATTGTGAATGAATATTCTTCCTGAATTATTATTTATGTAAATAGGAAAAAATAAAAAATAAAAATATCTAGAATGAAGATAATTTAAATTATAAAGGAAAAAGAGAAAAATAAATAAATAAAGAGTTGTGGGTGAGAGGGAGAGGGTGGTGGTGAATGGTGATCCGTGAGAGAATGAAACCTTTGGATGCATGCAAAGGAATCCCCAACTCCATAAATATCCTTATTGCTATTGACGTGGGATTATTACTACTACTGTATGCACATGTTTCTCCACCTCCTTCATACGTAGCCTTGGCGGTGCCCCCCCACCTCCCTTTTTTTATACTTTGGACACCAGTAAGTTAAGGGCTTGCTCAGAACAAAATTTGGACTTTGTATACTGTTCAAATTACATCTGGGGTTCTGGTATTTGTCATAATTATAAATAATAAATAATTATATTTTTTTTCAAATCTGGTATAATTATACATAGATTTTGTGTTATTTGAGGAATTATATTTAACACTTCTGAGATTTGCTTCTATCTAACAAATAAATTAATTCATTAGTCGAAATTCACTAGATTGTTAATATAAACAAAAAGCTGACTAAAAATTGATAGTTACCCTCGCTTGAATTATTGCAAGTCAAATAATTTTTTTCTGACTAAACTACCTCAATTTATATCTATATATTTTATTATCACTTTATAAGTACAAGATATGCATGAGAATGTTAAATGAGAGACAAAATTAAAAATTTGTGTATTTTTTTCTTTTTTTGCACTAAAGATAATATTTTTCGTTCAAACATTAATGAAAAGATGCCAGATGTAAATGATGAATTCTTAGAAATAGTGTAAATGAAATTCCAAAACTTTTTTTTAAAAAAGTGTAATTTCATATTTTCAAGTGGTCGAATTGTTAGTAACCCATGAATTAGTGATATGTTTAGGACAACCGTACTGCGTATGCATGTGCATGTATATATATACACACACATATGTGTGCGCGCGCGAGAGAGAGAGAGATGTGATTGGCAAAGGACGTGGCCTCTCGTTGTGGTTTTAGTGAAAGAGACTCATCAAAACAATCCTTCCTTTTGTCTCTCTTCTTCTCTCTAAATATAAAAATGGCCACTCTTTGACTCTTCCTCTTTTGGTATTTTGCTAAATTTAGTCTCCAATTCTGAATTATTAATGGAAAATTCTTGTACGATTATTGTTTCATCAAATACAATTACAGAACAACTACATTATACTATGTTTATGATTGGTCATCTTTTTTTAATTATATATCAATTATACGATAAGTGTATTACACTTATTATATCATTGGATCAGATTTAATCGAGTCAGGTTCGACTTTTCCATTATTATTGAGTTCTATTGGAATAAAGAAAAAATAAACTTAGAAAAAAAAATAATTCTTTACTTTTTAATATTTAGTAATTGACGTATAATTTGAGTTTCTTTTTCTTTTCTTTTTTTTTTTTACAGATAAGCCCTAAAAAAGACGAGAATTAATTTATCCCAGCAAACATAGTAAATATATTGTGAAAAATGAAGGATATGTAGCAGTTGTGTATTAGAAAGTTGATGCAAGAATAAAACTTTTTATTCTTTAGATAATTATTGTCCCGTTCTGGTGCTAACAATGACTATTTGTCTTCCAAGATTCGACGATTTACAATATCAAAGCAGCAGAACTATAAATTTTAAAAACAACGAATCAAAAAGTATTTGAAACTCTCAAAATAATACTCTATTTTGTAGAAATGATTTTATCGCTTAAGAATACTACGAATGATGTGATGAGAATGAAGTGAACAGAGGAGCCCTTATTTATAGAAGTTGAAAAATGTATTATTGAATGATCGAGAAATATGTTTGTAAAAGATTATGATATTTTATCTGAGTAGATGCATTACTTCTCGCAAAGACATACCATTTTACTAATATAGACAGATCACTTCAACCAAAGGACACACCAGTTCAGCGATTGACACCTATTCGGTTGATTAGACACAGTTGAATAACGACTGAGCGCCATCAACCATTATTTATTTATTCCGTACATTTATTATTTTGGGAGTTAGTGTTGGAAGTGTTCCACAAATCGAGTGTATTGTTTAAATAGTTATTGAACCTTCTACATTGGTGAAAATCCTAACAGATCCCTGCAGCTGATTGTTGCTCGTGGATACTAGCAGAGGAACTTCACTTGCGGCTCTTATCTCTGGAATATTACATGTGGAATCACGCTTCAAGGGTAATATTTCTACTCAACTTTTATCGCGTTATATTGTATGTTTATTAACTGAATCTTTGGAAGATTATAATTTCCCTATAATAGTTATAGGTTTAAAATCCTAAGAGTTAGTCGTTGGATCCTTCCTTTTGCTAGAATTCGACCCTTTTTTTATTTAATATTGGAGTATATTAAATAAAAGCCACCCAAAACAAATTTAACATGTTTGTTTTCAGATCACAATTTTTCAACGAGCAGGCCATGACACCAAGATCACAAATTAATTGAACCTTATTGAATTAATAACAACCCTAAAATTTATATATAATAATTGGAATTTGGTAAAAGGAAATTTATTATTTTGTTTTTAACTGTACTATATATGAGTTAACCTAAAGTAAAAGTGTATTTATTGATTATTATAATGGTCAGCGATTGAAATCATGATCTGATTGTAATAAATTTATTTAAAACAATAATAATTTAATAATTGATTTCTATATTTTAAGAAAAAGTAACCATTTCATTAATTTAGGTATATTATGGGATGTTTGGTTTTTGTTATTCTAATGTGTTTAATTGAATTTTGTATCTACAAATATTAGCATTCTTGCAATTAATAATTAATTCAAATTCGAAACTATATCTTGAATCTCAAAACTTAAAGTTCAACACGTGTCACAATCACACACTAACTAGTCCCCATGTAAGAATTCCAGAAAATCCCTGTTTAAATTAATACATTAATTACACCATGCAAATATTTGTCTGGCACCAAACTTGAGATCCAAACAAATATTAAGGTTATTGTCTCTAATTCAAAAGCATACAACTTATGACTTGATCGATATCTAGTTATATAAAAAATTATTTATTTTTTATTTTGTATAAGCCTCTAAAAGCGCATCGCAATGGAGAAAATGCTATAGAACTTATAAGCCACACAAATATTTCAAAGAAACGAGATACTAATTGAGTTGCAAGTCATGTGGGGCACAAGGCCATTTGCCCGTTCCAAGCCCTTTGTCTTGGGAATAGATGATGTACGTGCATCCCAAGTCGATTGCAAATATGGAGCTTGTAGTTTATAAATCTCTATGTTTCTCTTCATAGTGAAGCACATTTAGAGGACAAAATTATGAAGCTCGTATGAAACAACAACAGACAATATCTCACGCATCAGGCCACCAATCGAGTCGTAAATCATATCGCACATGATTGATCATTTTTCATAAACTGTATATCAACTGCATGATAAGTACGATATACTCATGATATAATTAATTTTAATTATGTTGAATCGAAATAGAATTACAATTAATTTTCTCATAAGTAGGATAAAAAAATACTACTTTGATAATAGTTATTTCTTGAGAATTGATTATATTAGAATATATAATAATAATTAATAATTAGGACACAATGATACATTAGGTGACTTTAATCAAATAGAAAAATACTACATACATTGAATACAACTTTCAAATTACTAATTATTCAAATTTTAAATAACACACCATAATCAACAGTGCCAAACATGTGTTACACGCTAAGGATCTATAATTATAGGACAAAACTGTAATATTATCATTAATTAATAATAAAATGAAAGGAAACGCTAAATTAGAGGAGAAGGGAAGTGATCCAGAGGAGTGGAGATCCCATGCATGGAGTCACAAATAGATGGAGGTGGTCCTCCTCCATCACCCCCCGGCTCCTCGGGTTTGGTATCCAGGCCGACCCTGGCGGACCAAGTTGCACCTTTTCCGTTCATATGGATTCCAACCCTATAAATAAAGTCGCGTTTCCAATTCATCCTTTTGACTAGCATCAATGTCGCCATGTGACACCACACGTGCCCCTTCTTCCCACAAATCATTAATAAAATCCATACTTGTAAATACATGTCTGCCCCCCACTCCACCTCATCCAAATCATTTCCTTACACCCTCCTCCTCTCCACATCATTACTTGATCAATCCTCTTGCAATCACCCAACATATCAATACTATTTGCTATCATCACATAAAATTAATATAAAAATTTTAATTGTAATGGATTAATATTTTTTGTGATTTTTTTAATTATAATCAAAATATTTATCTTCATTTTTAACTATAACCAGATATTTTTGTATCAACCGTAGAAATAATAATGAGTAGTTGTTAAGCATTGCTCGCCCTTCTCCTACCTTTTAACTTGTCCCATAAAAAAAAAGGTAAATTATAACAGATACCACTAAAATTTGACATAATTACATATATTTCATCGTTGGATTAATTATCGTCTAACAAATACTCTCATACAATAAGCTGTCACGAGGGAGTATTTATAATTATGGCAAATTTTGAAAAATCATAAATATTAATTAAATAGTATAAAGAGGGAACCTAATTGGCTGATTTTTAAACAGAAATTAGAAGATCTAAAATAAAATCCAAAAAGTCAAGACTTTAGAAATATATGGCCGCAATTGAAACCTGATTCAGACGAAGAATGTATGCCTTACCTAAAATTATTGTAAAACCTCTATAAGGGGGGGTGGGAAATATCTCCTTGACTTTAAATATTGGATTATGTATATATAATTTTTCCGTTTTTGGTTTTAAATTGTTTGAATTCAATTGTTTTATTCAAGAGTTTGAAGTTTGTTGGTAAAATTATAAATAGGGATAATTAAATTTATACATCCTGACCTATAGTTTATTACACAAACTATTTTTAATTTTGGGATACTAGATATGGTGGCACACAGTACTTGCGCGCATAGCGATGTTTTTATTTTATTGAAACTTATAATTTGTTCCTTTATATGAAAATTTGTCATTGTCTTACATGACCATATACAAAAAGTATCTAGTAACTTTTTTAATGCAGTAATTATCGATACATATTTTACTCACATTAATTTAAAAATAGACATTTTCTGTAGAATATATGTTACAACGTAGTGATGATTATTTATACATGCAAAATAAATACTAATATGTCATTTCAATTTTAATTAATAATAAACTTAAACAAATAAGAGTAAATTTAATTTTTTAGTACATGAAATTAATTTTCTAGAGAAACTTGATTAAATAGTTAATTTAACATGAGTTGAGAAGTTGTTAGATATTTTCGATATTATAATGATTTGTACGTGGTGGTATCAAAGCTACCACTTTGAGTCTGTATACCCTCTTCTCTTGCACGTCGTTTTTTACGTACATATAATAAATAATATTTTATATTTTAAAATATATTACAAATAAGAGTAAAATATATAAATAAGTACATTATATTAATAAAAAAAAGAAAGAAAAAAATAATAATTTATTATCTAATGTAAATTTTGAGAATTTGAATAGTTGTTTTATCATGAAGGGTTTACTTCACAATTAACCGCCATTTGTGAATGTTGAGTAGCTTTTCTTTTTATATTAGTATAGAGTATATATACACCCACTAGAAACGTGACAACGTCGATATTATTTACACAAATCACCCATATTTTTCTATAAAATTATACATAGATCCTCCAAAAACGTCAACATCATTACACAAACTATCCCAATTTTTCGCCTGTCAGGGGTAATTTTTGTAATTATCCAAAAAGTATAGGTGATTTATGTAAATAGATCATAAATAAGGGAGAATAAATTTAATTATTCCTAATAAATATTAAATTATTTTCCCAAATACTCAAACTTTAAAATTTTTTCACTTTTGACTTTTGTTTTCAAACATTCACCTACTTTCAGTACTGCTCAACTTGCAACATTTTCAACAGTTTATTCCCACTACGAAACCACAACTATTACAAACGCCTCACGTCGGCTGCAAGCTTGTAGCTTATGTTAAATGAGAAGCAAATTGAAAACTCATGTAATTTTTTGCATTGACGTCAACATTGTCCATTCAGACTCTAACGAAATGGAGTTCATATGTAAACAGAGAATTTTTGGAGGGCTATAAGTATAATTTTAAGTTTTTTTTTTAAGAAAAAAAGTAATTTTACATTTCATAGAGGTCTAAATGTAATCAACTTTAAATATATATATATATATATATATAAATAGTAATTAATATGATAAAAATAGTAAATATTTCTAGTAAAAATACAAATAAATAAATATATTTTCACTCTGATCAGGGTTTCAAAAATTAAAAATAAAAGCAAGCAAATCCTACACTTTTCTATACATGACACATGTTTTTATACTATATATATATTTTTTAGTAGCTTTGATTACTTTATATAGTAGTAACATGCAAACCATATTCAATAATATATCACTCCACCATTCCAATATATTTATATTTTATATATATAATTAATTAATAATTAAAACAAAAGGATGAATATATTAATAAAAATGTGTGGATTGGATTTGATCAAAAGATGAACCAACCGTCCTCATCATCGTTCTTATCCTACCCCCTTCTCTCTAATACATTTTCTTTTTATTTAGCTTTTTTTCTTAAGATTAATTACACATAGACATCTTCTAAAATTGCAAAATTACACTTTCTTCCCAGAAAAATTTAAAATTACATTTTCATGCCTTTTGAAAATTCATCATTTAAACCTAATCCCATTTCGTTATGGTTTGAAAGAAAAATACTAATGTTAGCAAAAAGTTTACATAAATCCAATTTCACTCTTCTGTAATATTTTTATTTAATAATTTTGTATTTATATAGAGTGAGGTTAATATTATTATTTATTTTTTTATAAATAAAAATATACATAAAAATATTAAATGAGAGGTAACATTGGATATTTATTTAATTTTTTTGTTGAAGTCATCGATTTCCATTCAATCCTCAAGGGCAAGGGGTCATTTGTAAATGTAGAATTCTTTTAGGGGTGTAGGTATAATTTTAAATTTTTTTTTGGATGAAAGTGTCGTTAAAGATCTAAATGTAATTATTTTGTAATTAAATAACATTAAAATAAAATAAATTAAAAAAGAAATGAAATAGATAGATTATAGAGTACTCGTGCAATGCAATCAGAGGCTTTTGACCTTTGACTGGGGAAGGCACGTGCGCGGCATCTTTTGACTGAAGTA
This sequence comes from Sesamum indicum, assembly GCF_000512975.1. Taxonomy (NCBI): domain Eukaryota; kingdom Viridiplantae; phylum Streptophyta; class Magnoliopsida; order Lamiales; family Pedaliaceae; genus Sesamum; species Sesamum indicum. Next base: position 3,875,258 of record NC_026157.1, read on the forward strand.
ATCTCGCCGATTCCGGGGAGGCGCACGTGCACTCTCTCTCTTTCTCTCTCTGCCAGTAATTATTATTAGCAAACAAATAATAATAATAGTCTAATGTTGTCTTAATTATTGCACTGTGCTGTGGTACTATTCACTATTCACATTTAGGATTCTCTCTCTCTCTCTCCTCCTCCTTCATTCTCACACTACTATATATGTACATACACACAACTAATCATTCTTTTCTTTCTTTCTTTGGTGTCCGAATGCCATAAAGATCAGTTTTACCCTAATTCGGGTCGCACCCGATCCGACCCGATTAAATCATATGACTCGAAATAATAATCATCGATTGTCTAATAGTTGAAATATTAAGATCACGATATGTGCACCGATACATAACAAGAATTAGTTTACTTTTTATTTTTCTTTAACATCCAAACAGGACAAGAATCAGTGCACTTTTCATTCCGATTTCAGATTGCACCTAATGTGTCCGAACAGAACCCCGTGACCCCAAATTATAACCGGCCCCTGTTTATATATATATATATATATATGTTATGTGTATAATTTTTTTTAAAAAATAAAATTAATAATATAATTTTTTATGCACATATTAAATAGAAAATATAACATCAAATATAATAAAAAATTCAATCCGACTATAACAAGAAATTTTAACATAAATTAGATTTGGACAAACAAAATTTGATTGCAATTGTATATATATTAAATGTGAGAAAAGTGGCTGATCGCATGATAGGTATAATAAAACTTGCAATAAAATTGATTTAATATAATTACACATAAACCTTATATGTTTTGAAAAATTATATTTAGTATCCCTGATGTGTGTTTCGATCTAACAAATAGATCCATATATTAGTAAAAATTTATCGAATTTATTGATATTAGTAACAACATCCAATAAAAATCTATATTTATCCCTAATTGAATTATTATGATTTTTGCGTGTCGGATAAATCTTTCTCTAATCAAAGCACTCTTATAAAGTTAATATACCTCTTTACATACATTAATATGTAAAAATGTATTTTGATTGGATTAGGAATTTTTGCAAGTGCAACAGAATGCACAATTATAAGGTACGTATGTTCGAATTAGGCCCCAAACTCTTTTTGAAAGGCTCTGGAACAAATGGGCTTCCTTCTAACAAGGACCAATCACCAAAGCCATCAATGAGTTGTTAACGATGGAAAATTCTAATTTAAATTAAGTTTAGTCGAATTTGAATTAATTATATAAATAGTATAATATACTTATCATATGATTGATGTATATTTCACTCAAATTACATATCAAATATATTACACTTATTTTTATAATTGATTCAAAGTCAAAGCTGATTTAGGTAAGAATTTTTCGATAATGTTTCAACAAAATTAACACTACTGATTAAAAGCTATAAGCACACATAGTACATATATATCTATACTAATATAAAAAGTCCTTCCACATTCATAAACGACAGTTAATGATACTGTCGTACCAATTCTTTGTGCAGTAAAAAACACTTTTCATAATAAAATAACTAACTTATTCAATTTTATAAAATTTACATTAGTTAATATTTTTGAATTTATTATCATCCAAGGTTAATATTGTAAGCTTTTTTAGTCAAATTATTATTTAAGTTCATTATATAGTCCTAACAATTATTTTTTCTAGTTACAAATTTTTGTGTGACTGAATTTGTTATTTATTTATTTCATAATAATCATAAATTTAAGCCGTTGTTAAAAAAAAAAAAAGGGCACATTCAACCCTGATTCAAGCCTGGGTTTAAAAACAGATCCAATTAGGCTCACATGAAGGCCAGTGACCGTCCCAAAACCAACCATAAACAATAAGTAGACTGATCCTAGACGGAGCTTTCGAGTTGGTCTATGCCGATCCTAGGTCGGCCGAATCCACCATGCACCTTGAGTCAAGACCCGTTACCAGGTCCATAAGATAAAAACCCTCTCCAAACCCAAAGCCCCAGTGGACCCCATTCCACCCGATCCATTGCCATCCCTAGTAACATTATATCCCATGGTATATATGGATAAGCCAACTGCGTAGTACTACAATGAAATTATAACTGCATGCCCATGTTCTCATTTACATTACAAAGAAGCCAGGGCCACCCTCCAGCAGTACAAGAATTTGAAATCTGTTGAAGAAAATCTGTCCATCTATCCGATCATAAGTATATATTTAAGTGTAACCTAGACGACGACATCCTAACACAATTATCTCCCACAGTTCTTGCATGTTACCGAACACCTAAACATCTTGCCCAACGGAAACAACGAGATACCTTACTTGGGAGGTTGTAGTCTGAAAGTGAGGATGGATCTGTTGCTATGTCTTCAGCGTTCGACCAAATGTAAACTCCTCGTTCTTGCCACCATGTTGAGCGAAAGAAGCGCATTGATGGCAAAATCAAGCTGAAATGCAAGTAAGAAGAATCCAGTCATCGGTACGAGTGGCGTTAGTAGATTCTTTCAGTGGTGGAGGAAACAAAAAACTGTCTTTTTGTTTGGACTTGGGAACTACGTTCAGTACGAATTCAAAACTTGCAGCATGGTGTGGAGTATAGGGATGGAACATGTTTCTTGTGAAATTTTGTTAGCAGTGTTTCTTGAACTAAGTGTTTTCTCTGTTCTAGAGAATAGATGGCTCTGTGAGAACTACTCAATATGAAAGGTAAACTTGAAAGAATGTTTGATCCTTCAGAGTTCACATTTTGAAAATAAAGAAACGAAGGGGATCGAAATCTTACTTCTTTACTTCCAGTGTGGACTGGTCCATCAGAGGCTGCTGAATATGGGATAAGGTAACCAGGTAAAATCAGACTGGACTCAGGCAGGTACTGTTGAACATATGCCGGGATGGATAAACCGAGGAACAAAGAAACACCGACTATGGTTATGTTTCTAAAACTTGCTGTTTGAGTGTACTGCAGTGTCGAGAGACCTAACGCCACAACCAGAGCCCACATGAAGCACAGGACGGCCGCTGCTAAAGCTTGTGGTATTGAAGCAAGAATAGCACCTACTTTACCTATCAAAAACCGAGCTACAAAGTCAATTACATGTCTACAATCTACACAGCATTGCGCTGATCGTAGCTTGCTGATGCATTGTTATGGAGATCATGAAGAGAGCCAGAAAACATGAGCAATCTTAATCTTTTTTTTTCGGAAATAATTTATAGAAAAAGATTACTCTTAATATAACTAACTGTACATCACATATAGTTGTTCCCCGTGTAGCTTTGCAGCCGCTCTTCAATTTCTATATGTTCGAGACAGAATATGACTGTGGTTGAACTACAATACAACATCTGGAGAAAGATATTTCTGCTTCTAAGCATATATACATTGATGAAATATGCAAGAGAACATCGAAATGCAAGCTGCTGTTGTGAGTCACAATTCTATACTCAGTTTTCTTCACATAAGTGAAAACTACATTAACTAAGTTTCGACTGCTAGAAGTGTCTAAAATTACTGAGAACTTTCATTGCAAATGTTTAGTCAGGGTATAATACCTATAAATGAGAAGACAATCAAGAAAACTGCTCCAACTTCCACAACCTTTCGACTAGCAACCTTAGTTATGTCAATAGTATGCACGTTTTCCGTCAAGGTAGTTGACCCGGTCCCTGAGCCCCAAAGTCCAGCTAACACACTGCAGAAACCTTCTAACCCAATTCCTCTACTAACAACGCCAGGGGTTGGAGCTCTTGCATTGATTTTTATGGATGCAGTATGATAGGTCCCAACCTGCATAGTACATGTTTTGCATCAATTTAAGTTTTGAACAGTGGAGAAAAATTTGAGAACAAAGACAAGCACATGGAGTTGTGCGAGTGCATGAATTTGGATCAGTCTAACATGTCATATGGAAGACCAAAATTCCGGGTATCATCATGCTTGATTATCTTGGTTTGTGCACTTTCACATGCAATGGACACTTTGCAATTCTCAAAATATTCTCTTACACAGAATTATCTTCTTAAGACAATGGAGATGTTATATGCCAGCCAATACCATTTTGTGAACTCTGGCAGTAGTTCATTTATAATTGGGGAAGATGATTTTGAACCAACAGCCATAAAATGTACAAACAGGAGAAAATTCACTCTTAGTTGCAGTTACAGCATGGTTTTTGAGATATTTAATACTAGTTTCAGCCTAGTCTCAGAACAATGCAAAAGAAATTTATCCCTAATATAATTTGATTGCTGACTATGGGGAAGTGCTGAGCAAGAACCCGTGTAATACAAGAATTCAATATCTGATCCACATGGATAGAAGGTTACTAACCGAGTCAACTGACGCAACAAGTGATACGAAAATCATAATGATTGAAGTTCGTAACCGGAAGATAGGAATACCCCATTGTAAAGGGTATGGGATCCTAACCCATGCAGCACTTCTCATTGCATCAGAAACATCTGTCCTGCAGTGCTTCATGGTATATGCATGCTTCCGACAAGCATCGATTAGGATATTGGAACTAGGTATGTCCGGGCTGCACCCTTTATAGTTATATGCCCCACCAGCTGTCAGAAAAAATGCATATGCCCATATAATTACAACACTTAGGGGAACCTGCAATGATCAATTTTTGAGAAGTCGTGACAAAAGATAAGGGGCAAAAACCTCTGCTTCTAAGTGCAGCCAGAAGAAGAAAAAATGTTAAAGGTAGAGACAGAGAAAGAGTTGTGCGCATAGAATAAGATACATAATCATCACATATGTACTTATTGTTACGTACCGCATATATTCGAAAAACTCTGTTGCCAAACACAGATATTCCTCTAAGATACTGCAAAGAAAAAAGAATGGATTTATCTCTTGCTAGTTTAGAATGGCATAAGCAGATTCATATTGATCCACAAACATTTATGCAAAGAACAGAATCTGGACTTCATGATAAAAATACCATGTCCCAGTGATAATTTGCCTAAACAAATTATAATCAGCATTGAGCTCGAATATGCTCACCAAGGTAAAAATAAGAACCAGTAATATCTCCGGAAGGCTAATTTCCACACAGGCACCTGCTTGAGGGAAACCATAGCTGAAAAATGCTAAACCCACTGCTGCAGCTGTGGGTGCAACCACCACAGGGTTTATGAACCTGCAGTATGTGTCAAGAAAATCAGATTCCAAAATTATGTTCTTAACTTTAAGATTAAATGGAGTTTTCTTTGTTTTCATAATATTGTTAGTTTTAAGATCAAATAGCATAAATATATCATGTTGCTGAAGTCCAGGAGAAAATAGTCACATGAAGTTCCTTGGATTCTGTAAATAATACTATCTTGTTCTTCTGCACACTGAGTCGCGCTTAAGTGCCCTTATGGTGCAATCAAACATAAATAAGCATATGCAACATCTCCATTAATTGCCAGCATCCAGAGGTTGGAAAACTGAGAAGCCCAGCCAACCCCACATGCTTGGTACTCTTCCAAAATAAAAATAAGGAAACTGAACATCCCAAAAGAGGAAGCCTCTGCAAGATTACCTCAAGACTAGAGACATCAAACCACTGAAGCCCATTATGCACTGGAAAATTGAGCCTACAATTATAGCCCCCTGTAATTCCCTCATAATGTGCCTGAATCTCTGTCGAAACACATGCAGCAAAATTTGTAAGTATCAAATTCTAAATAAAACAAAAACCAGAAGGAAAAGTTTTAACTAAAATTTCATTCAGCATAGGGTTCATCATGCCCCCTGTCACAATTGAACAATTTTTCGATTTTAACCAAGGAATTAAATTATTCTAATAAATCTTTTCAATCTTTAAGTTTTATCAGAATATAAAATGATGGAAATAAAGATATTCAATAAGAAAGAAACTGCTGGAGACCTCTTATTCACTGCATCTATTCTAAAATGATTTCAAAGAGCACGCACTTAAATAAAACTTTGGTTCTGGAATTTCTGAACGTGAATGTTTTTTGCATGTGGAGTCAATACCTAAGAGCTTAATTAGAGTAAAATATTTCTGCAGTTTGTTTGGGTATCCAGGTTGCAACCAATGATTAATTTCCCTTTTACACAGTTGCGCCCCCTCCCCTGTTGTATAGAAGACAAATTACCAATCATCTTAGGTGAAGAGAATTCTGCCACTGGAAGGGCTTACATGTTCGGTCAGATTCCGGAACTCTCGTGAATTCATTATAGCCAATGCAGGTGCTAAATAAACAAATGAACTGCCTTGAACCAGTGGGAGGCGAGTACCAAAGTGTGTATGAAGTATTGTTGTGATGCCAGAGAGTAGCAGCATAGTGGAAATTACTGTAGCAGTATCCTTCTGTCATCATTTCAGGAAAATATGAGGAACAAATAAGGAAATTTAGCTAATCTAATTTTCTGACTACTGAAAGCAGCTGCTTACATCGGTTCCACCCATTGCAGGTACAATGATCAGAGGAATGAAAATAAGAGAACCGGCCAAGGATAGATAGTGTTGCAAGCTATAGAATATAATGGGCACTGCAGTTTACAAGAGCAGAGGAAGTGTGAATGACAAACAACTGATATTTCAGAAGAACCAAAATGAAGGAATCAAATTCGGATGCAACAGAAATATCATCTTATTTTTAGTACATCTTGTTTTGTATAATGGTTACCAGTTACAATATTCATTCTTTGTTTTGTCTATTGCAACTTGCAATCTCCTGAGTAAAAAATTCAATTGAACGGTTGCAGAACTCTAACATTCCTTACATTTTAATGATATTGTACCTCCATCAATCTCAGTTCACTTTTTCATGTAATCTTAAATCTGTTTCCATCTAATGTGCAATTTAAAGAATGAAATTTTGCATAGAAAGAAGTTCAAGAAACAAACTAAGCAAAGCCACTAATTAAGGTAACAATTACTGAAAACCCAATATACAGGGACTTTCACACTGCTACATAATTGGAAATCATATTTAAGCACCCTAAGATTAATATTAGTTGGATTTCATGTAAAAGTTTTTCAATGCACTTGAGAACTCATTCTTATCGTCTTTCTTTTCCTTCTACATCCTTATTGGTGCTTGAAGGCAAATCCTTAACGAATACTAAGTAATTGAAATATGAGCAAAGATATGCGTAGAGATTAAAACTAACCATAACCAGGATTATCCTTCAATCCCAATATCATTTTAGGCGAAGAATGCCATACCCCATTACCCGAATCATCTCCATCAGGATACATATTACCACCTAGAGCACTTCCCATATCTCCATCACCTGTCTTTTGCTCCACTGCCGACCTATCTTCCCCAACGCCCTGCCCATTTCCATTTATGGCCCCATTTTCATTCCCATTACGCCCGTCTGTTCTCACTGCATTTGTTGTGTCCAATGTCGCCTCCACTGCCCCATTCCTCCGCATCTCATTCTCACCTCTCATTGGTCCATCTCTAAACCCCAAAACCCCATTTTTATCCCTCCCCCAAGCTGGTTCGATCTCGGGCCCTCTTTGCCTAGTCCTGCCCAGAATAGGATCAATCTCAATCTTGGGTGATATAGACTCATTCTTCTCAAGAACTCCCTTCTCCAAATCAAACCTATCACCATGGCCACCATTACCATTACTCCTACCCACATTCACTTCCCTCCTCCCACTCTCACTTCTCTCAGTCTCACCAGAGAAAGTTGTTGATACAAAACCAGTCCTCTTAGCCCAAGATCTCAACTCCCTCGGATCATGCCCTCTCTGGGGTACAAAAGGCTCAATCCTGGGTTCCAAAACCGATCCCAATCTCTCACCCCTCTTCCTACCATCCTTACTTTCTCTCTCCAACCTCGACCCACCTTCCATTTTCACCTTTCCCTCAAACGGGATCCAACTTTTCCAAGAAAACACCCCCCAAGAACACCACTCTCTCTCACTTCAGGAAACCAAGAAGAAGAGAGCAAAAACTCTTCTCCCCCCCTACGGCAAATGAAGTGAATGAGAGAGAGAGAGAGAACAAAGATGCAGCTTCGGGTTTCAACTTGCAAAGTGAAGCGTTAATGGTGGTGGGTAGCTAGCGGTACAGTGGAAGTGAAAATAGCTGACAGAAGCATCTTCTTCTTCTTATCATCCCCCTCACTTTCTTCTTTTGTTCTTGTGCTGCCGCTCAGATGTTGCTATCAATTCTTGGAGATGAAATCACAAGAATGCCCCTTGTCAGTGTCCGTTGAAACAGTGAAATTTGATCATTTGGATGTGGAGGAGATGTTGCATATGCGCTGTACAAAAATAAAATTAAATTATCTACACCCAAATAAATCGATAAAATTTCGTTTAAACTTGAATTATTTTATAAATTTTTATTTTTGATTTAAGATAATTAGTGCAAAATAATAAAATTTATTTAAAAATATTAAATTACTCAATTTAAATTCATATGTGATTCAATAAAACTCATTTGAACTCAATTAAATTGATAATTAAACTAAATTCAAATACAATTTTTAAATTTCAATAAATAATTAAACAATAATGTATTTTACTCGACTTGAATAATTGACAGCTCTACGCATCCTCTCCTCTACAAAAGTTTACTTAGGTTTGAAGCTGCTCTTGCAGTAATTTAGCATTATTATTATTGTTTGATCATTGCAAAGGTTGTAATGGACCACCACGACCGAGTTGACTCAGTTGTTGGCTGAGTGCTTTTCACTTTTGCATACCTGGAATTTTTATTAGGTGGTGATGGAATCAAATTTATCCTTCCAATTTAGTGTTAATGCTGCCAACTCCAATATTTTGTAAGGGTGCTCACGGCTAGGGGTGGGCATTCGGGTCGGGTAATTGATATTATTGATGGAAAAATTTAAAGAGATGGTTATTTTGTGTAAAATTAAATTTGTTCAATGGTATTTTAGTCAATATACAGTATACCAATCAAATGTGATTACCCAATCCCACTCGTACTTAAGTAGTACATAGAATAAATTGTATTAACACTTTTTGAAGTTAGATCTAATTGCATAAACACTTCATGTCTTTTACAAAATTACAAGAATAACCTCTATTCAATGGTAAATTTTACACAAAACAATCCTTAAGAAACATTATGTTGGAATAGGTGGCCAAAAAGCCAATTGGATGGTCGACTTTTTAAAACTATTCAAGTGATCTTTATTTAAGTAATATTTGTCCTGATGAATATAGTAATTATTCGTCTTTGGTAAATGTGTTTGTTGTGCATATCAATTACGTTACCTCTGCTTTAATGTCACAACAAATGCTCACAGATCATTTAGATAACTCATGTAGTTGGACTCGTATTGAATGGCGGCTATGAAACCAACTTCTGAGAGTTGGTCCGAAACATTCCAAGTCAAGGACCTCGAAACTGGGCATCGCAAGTCCTATAGAGACTTAACTGCGTATTGCATTTATTGAATGAGTATCATGTTTCATCGCAACAGACGTTGGACGTCTATGCAATTTCAGTGGATTAGTTGACAAGGTGGTTAGCTGCCTGAACTGACTCATGGGGATCGTTATATGGAAGCCTTGGGGGCTTGATCGATATGACTTGAGTCTCCGGCTATGATAGTACAGAAGCAGTCCTCAAACTTGAGGAATCATGACAGTTACGTACATACGATTACATAATACACAACACACAAAAAATCTCTCCCTTTCCCTCACTCCCACCCCCTCCCCCCATTTGGTGAGAGTTTGGTTTTGATCCCTTTACTATCCCTTCTAGTAAAGGGATCAAGCCTCGTCCATTTCGATGTGGTATGGATCATCTTTGGAGGATTCATGTATTGAAATCTTAGATGAACAATTCAACACTATTGGTCAGTTGGAAAGTTTGGATCTTTCAAGAGGTATTCTCGTTTTTAAATTTATACCTCTCATCTCGACTTTATAACCATACCCTCATATGAATATTTATATTCTCCTTTTCATACTATATCAAACACCTGAAAACACCAAGGATATACCCCTTGATTCGAATGATTTATATCTTTTTTTACACTATTTTATTATTTTCGTCCCTCGCTTTTGCTAGCACGTTTTCGGGCCAATCCGCTTGTCTTTTTATATTACACTAAAATATTTTCAGAAAGTTTACCTATTTGTGTAATTAAATATAATATTAAAGATGTCAATGTAGTTTTTTCTAAATATATATATATATATGTATATATATATATGAGGAAAGGTAAACTTTATCATCGATTACAGCAAAGAAACTTAGAAAAGCTTAATCAAATGGGTGCATCCACTTTACGACTTTTAAGGAATTATTATTGGAGTTGCAAATATATACATTTTAATCCATAATTAATAAATGTCTTGAAACTTCAAAGAAAAGATAAGGTTCGGGACATTACAATGATGTTGTTATTCTACACTTATATCCTCTCTCAAAATGCTAAATTACATTTCCCCCCCAAAAAAATTTGTAATTACAATTACACTCTCTCCAAAAATACTTAATTTACAACTGACATCTCTTCCAATAGAATTTGGACGAAAAATACTGGCAAAAGGAAAGAAAACATAAATTTCATTTAATATATATATATATATATTTATATTAATAAAGGAATAAATTGTAATATGTATATATATAGAATGAGGTTAATATCATTATTTTTTTTTTCTTCGTAAGCACAAAATTATTACATAACAACATTAAATGAAGAGTAAATTAAAAATTTATGCAATTTTTTGCTAATGTCAACATTTTTTTGTCCAAATTCTAACAAAAAGAGGGTCAAGTGTAAATAGTAAATTTTCGATAGGAATGTAAATATAATTTAAAAAATTCTTTAGGAGAAATTGTAATTTTATATTTTCAGACAGGTATACGTATAATTAACCCTTATTATTATAATTTAAAAGCCAATTTTGTTTGTTTTCTCCATTGTAATTATTTATGGTTTAGTTTGGATAGCCATTTAAGTTAATTAAAGTGTGATTATATTAGAATAATAATTAAATAATATACTGATAGAAACTTGGGAGGACTTGAATTATAACTTCATTAATCAAAAGATTAATTAATGTAAACATTAATAAGTGATGTAAAGTTTCTAAAACCTTACTATGATGTGATTAATAATGGATGTCGGCAGAGCCAAAGTGCCTGTCCCAGAGCAAAAATTAGGGCACGAAATTTAAATTAAAATATTCGATATAAGTCTAAAATTGAGAATTTCAATTGAAAGTTGGAAGCAAAAATTTTGTATCGTTTCCGTTGAACGCGTACTTGAGAAATCGTGAAGGTAAATGTAATTTGATAGGATAGTATTTAGAAGGGTAAAATACGCTTTGCACCCTCTTAAATTGACAAATAATACTTGTCCTCTTAGTTACACAAAAGTATTCCTTATTTTTTGAACAATTATATTATTTTTAATATAATTTAATATTTTGCACATTAAATTATGATCAAATTTTTTTTTGATTATTTTTTTTAATAAGTGAAGAATTTAAAGTAAAAACAGAGTATAAATTAATATATATAGTAGATACACAATAAATATAATATAATGAACAACTCATATATTCTTTTTAAAAGAAATTGACAAATTAACAAAAAGTTATATATTTTTTTAAAAAATGAATAAATATATTTTATCATATTTTTTTAAAAAAAATATATTAAAAAAATCAATATGTAATTACTCATTTTTATCTAAAAAAACTAGTTAATAACTTTATAACCAAATTAATAAAAACTTTTCATGAACTTTTTTTTCTTTGTGTATTTATTGTACTCATTCATTGCTTAACTTTGATTCTGTAAAATATACTAAATTTAACTCACTAATTATATTTTACTTTATTATAATAAAAGATATTTTTTCCAATTACAAAAATTTTAATTATACTTAAAATGCAAAATTGTGAAAAAAAAAATTCTTTGAACTATATAAATATATATAATATACGGGCAGTATTGTCCAAAAATTTAATATTAGGTGGTAAATGTTACATTTGTTATTTTAAGGGGGTAAATGTAATATGAAGAATAGTTCAAGGAGGGTTAAGGGGGTAAATGTTACATTAAGAATAGTTCAAGGGGAAAAAAGTGTATTTTACCCTATTTAGAAAGATAATAAATTAATAATAAATTACAACGAGTTCCCCTAAAATTTGAAACAATTACGAATATCCTCTCATTGTTTAAAAAATTATGAATACCTTATAACATTTGATGAAATTATGTAATCTTTGAATGAATGTTTGAAATTGTCAACTTTGCACCCTGTTGTATTTTTTTTCTTTTATAAAATAAAACATGAAAAATTATAAAAACGAGGTGGATCGAAATTTTTTAAAAAAATTACAAAAAAAATTGTCCACTTAATTTATAAAAACTTTCAAAAACTACGTAAAATTATAATTTATAGTTCACAAGGAAATTTTAGTCAATTTACGACGATAAATAAATGAAAACTTGACCAAGACTAACAAATTGAACTAATTGTCAGACAACCATTAAAATCAAGAGGGAATTAATGATTTTCCAAACAACGAGTGGATATTTGTTATTATGCAAAATCTCATAGCAGCTCGGTGTTATTTACCCTAAGATTAAAACAAAGACAAGACATTATAGAAGATGGGAAGTTGGCAAGATGAGGATGTTTAGCTCTACCAATTAGCAGCTCACTATTCACTAGGCAGCAATAATAGCATCACTCCCCCGCTAATCTTAATCTTAATTGAGATGCGTTTGGTACAAACGTGAAATACATTCACCACACATGTATTTAGATTTAGATTTCGTTATTTCAGTTTCTCCTTGTAAGGTCAAGATAATCTATCAACTTGGAATGCTATGCCAGTATGGAAGCCAAGTCCCACTTGGACTGGCTTTGCACGCTCTTAGCCCCGAGTGAACAATGCAGTACCAGGGCACCATCCACTGGTATTGGATGCTAGTTCTACCTACCCTGGGCAAACACTGCAATATCGGTGTCACCACCTGCACCACACGAGTGCAACTGGAAGGAGCAATAGATGGCTCTCTGAAATCAATTGATATGGCCTTAGAAGCACCTACCTCAAAAGCTAGCCACTCAAGTGGGAGAGGCCAAGGCCATATAAACCCCACATTAGTATCCCATGATACTGATGTGGGATCCAAGTCCGGTACCTTACAACTAGGATAATAAGAACTACATTCAAATTCTCACTACCCCACCGGATTCATTTCAGGGAACTTCTCTCTGAAGGTAAATACTACCTGAAACAAGTTATTGCCGTGTCATGGCATCCAAGATACACTTAAGCAGCTTTCTTATCTCAGGGTTTAGGCAAAAGTGGCCACAACAACAATGCCACAACAGTGGTATGAGAAGAAATTCATATTCATTTCTTCTAACAGACAAATAGACTAACGGAAACAGATTGATGATGCAAGAAACCAAACGAATAAGCATATAACTATAAGCAATTCATTTTTGTTCGACCTGAAATACGAATCTACTAACCTACTGCTAATTGATATAGGTATTTTATCCTTTTTATATCATCTTTTTACCCAGAGAAATATGGTACTTTGTAAATTCACTAAATCAATGAGTCATGTTTGACAATACCAACAAACTGCTTGGGTTCAGGACTCTCTTGGCAACTTAACTCTCAGTCCTATCTAGAAGCCAAGGAAGCATAAACTGAAGGAAGAGGATATAGTAGCTTTAGATTGGAAAGTTTCCTACATAGTATATATATTATGTGCGGGAAAATACAATTTTAGTCCTGTAGCTATAGAGGTAACAATTTTGGTCCTGTAATTTACATAACTCCAGCCAATTTCGCCAGAATCCCTAATTTAGTTAGGTCATATGCAAGTTGCATGCAATTTTCCGAACAAATCCTCAAATCGTGAATTTCTAAAAGTTATAAAACTAAATTGCAAAAGTCAAGTAGTGTAGGACCAAAAATGTCACCCCCTACATTACAGGATAAAAACTGCATTTTTCCGTATTATGTACTTATTAGAAAGAAAGCCTACTTTAAGTCTTGAATAACCCTGCTTAGCTATTTCATTTGTATTCAGTATGTCTTGGTTATGGCATACTAAAACATATTCAGTTTCAATGTAGACCACAGACGTCTCTCTCACATGAATAAAGAATTAGTCTATAGGATTGTGAAAACAAGCTTGACTGGTAGAGTACTGATTTCTGAAGAAAAACTTATAAATGAGTCAGATGATGTTTTGCCTGAATCTGAGGACATAGTCAAGATCCATGCATTCAGCTAAACAGTGCAGCCTAATTGGAAAAGACCTCCTAAATCCCAATGTACTGGTGGCGTCACAGAAAGTGTGGAACAACAAAGTCCACATTGAAGGCAGCTGATAAAGGACTCCCAGCTCGTGCAGGATCTTATGCCTTCATTCAATCATGAATCAGAGACACCAGTCTGTCTAAAATGTAAAAGGCCTGGTTCCTCTGAGAAAATTTCATTTGTATCTCTACAAGTTTACAACCAGCACACAAGTTCTGAAGACATAGTCAAGATCTTGCTCCATGCACTCAGCTAAACAATGCCGCCTAATTGGAAGACCTCCTAAATCACAATGAGCTCAAAGTGTCAAGAAGTAAGTGGGAACACCAAAGTCACATTGAAGGCAGCTGATAAAGACTCTCAGTTCGTGCTGGAACCTATGCCTTCATACAATCATAAATCAGAGACATAAGTCTCATTCCAAAATGTAAAAAGCCTGGTTCCTATTAGAAAAATCGAATTTCTATCCCTTACAAGTCAACCAGCACACAAGTTTATAACAAAAGTCATCACCAAGATCACCTTCGCATTGTCAAATTCACCAACTCTGGCAGGTGGTTATAATCCAAAGCATACAGGAATTCCCCCTTTCCACCCAATCCCATCCAATCCGCGATCACAAAAGACTGCTTCTAAGATAGTATTTGTATTTGTCACTCGATCACAAAAGACTGCTTCTAAGATAGCACAAAACAAACATACAAATTCATCGATTTTCCATCTCGTAGGATTGTTAAAATGCATCAATTTTGAGGAAAATGGATTCACATAGCAAAAAAGCATCACCAGTATATGCTTAATAATTTATACAGACACTGGGGCTATTGCAACACTTTACTGCACAAATTCAGACAGTAATACCACAAGTAACCATGCCTTTTTCTCCCCTAGAAAGCCAAGAGAACAAACAAAATCAATGCTATTTGGATGGTACCGAAACCGAAGACGGAGAAGAGTAAAGCTGAACGAGGTGATCTTGCTGCTCCCTGTACCGGCGCCTGAGGTAGGTTTCCAGGATCTCCATCACGAGCACGAACTTCTTCATCTCCTCCAGACGGCGGCTCAGCTCGGCTTCCCTTGCCCTGGCTCGCTCCAGCCGCGCCTCAGTCTCGGCTAGCCTGTCTCTGAGATTCTCCACCACCACCGTGTTCTCGTTCTGCACTGGCCGGATTTCGACGATGTCGTCTTTGGACGGTAATCGCTCGCTGCCGTAGCACATGGCTCGATTGCTGGCTTGTTTGAGTTGAGCTTCCTGTTTCGGAAGTTATACCTTGTTTTGTCGCAGGGAGAAGAGAACTGGTGGTGGATTATATGAGTTGCGCTCAATTACACTTTACCCCTTCAACTATTCCTTAAATAAGATCTGTTGCCCCTTCCCTTATCAAATTTTCACTCAACTCATAATTATTTCTTAGATATACGGATGAAAAATTAATCATCGACAAAATTATACTTTTAGTCTCACATTAGTCTTATATTTTACAAATTCTAATAGTTTTAAAATTGAGAAAACTCGATACATTTAATCTCATAAATTCCATAAAGTAAAAGACTATAAAGTAGAGTATTAAATATATCAAGTTTTCTCAATTTTGAAATAATTTTTAAAAAACCTCATAAAATTTTTAGTTTACAACTGATATACATGATTGATGTAAAATTTAGAAAAATGGATCAATTACATAGCAAGTGTGATCTGTAATTGGTTTGATTCGATCAAAACTTTTCCAAGCTAGAATTTCTACTTGGGTAAGTGTAACACGTGATTGGATGACGGGCTCTCTATTTCATCTCTCACAAAATAATTTGTACATTTTAACTTACCATATAAATTTATAATACATGAAATGAAATATAAAATTAGGGATTTTGTTGTATTTCTTTTTCCCCATACAGTAACAGTGTATTATTAATTATGTTTAAGGCCATGAATGATGAACCTTCCAGTTCCAGTTCCACACTCCCCACATCAGCTGACCGCCAAGCCGCTGTTTGTAACAAACCCTCCTCAAATCTTCTCGAAACCCACACACACCATGGCTGCACCTGAGTCCTCTTCCTCTTCATCACTCTTCGCCCTCAAGAATTCCCGGCCCCCCGACGACACCGTTTTCTACTCCATCTTCCCTGATTCCTCCCTCACCTCCGCCGGTTCCGCCGCCTCCGCCCAACTCCAGTTCCTCCATCTCCGAATACTCCACCACGTTTCTCCAATTACTGCCCCGTATATTTGGCAACACCAGCCTTTCTCTCTTTCCATAACCCTCTCGCCCGTCCCCCACCTCTCCGGCCACCTCCGCTTCGGGTACAATCTTGAGGATGAGTGGTTCGTTGTTTACCTCCTCTTCGAAATCTCGAAAACCTTCCCTAATCTTTCCATCCGCGTTTGGGACTCTGACGGGGAGTTTTTGTTGATCGAGTCCGCTTTCCACCTCCCTAAATGGCTGAATCCGGAAACATCCGTCAATCGCGTCTTCATTCGCCGAGGCCTCCTTCACATCATTCCGCAGTCAAGCTTCCCGAAAATGCCAAAGTTGGAGGATTCTCTGCGATTCTTGGCGAGCAGAGATGATGATTCCTCGCTCGCACCGGGTGCTGTTCAGTTGCATTTGAGGAAAAAAATTGGTGAGTATCCAGAGCGTGCTTATAGGAATGTGCATAGAGTGAGGGTTAGAGTGCCAGTTTCGGTGGCATGGGTGTTGAAGCATGAGCCGTGTTTAATATCTTTGGCAGTTGAGGGGTTTTATGATAGGGATATCGATAGTATGAAGTATGCCGCTAGAATGGAGAGGTTTCTACCCAGGGGGAAGGGGGAGGAAATGGTGGAGGTGGTGATAAGTATGTCAAGGGCAATGTATGCACAGTTGGTGCAGCAGAAGTTTCAGGCTCCTGGTTGCTTTCCGATGCTGGAGAGGAGCAATGTGGGAAAATATATGGAGGCAGAACTCGGGATGAAAATCACTTGTGGGTTTGAGATGATGTACCAGTTGAGAAAGAAGCAGGGGGATGAAGGGAAGGGGAGCACGTGGGAAGCTTTTAGACAGAGCTTGGAGAGCAGCGGTTATTTTGAGGGATTGTTGCCAGGTTCAAAAGAATACAAGAGGTTGATGGAGAATGCTGAGGGATATTATCGAAATAGTTCGTTGCATGTTAGAGCCAGGTATGTAGTGTCGATATATTTTGTTAATTTTTTGAAGTGCTTGGTTAATATATATATTTTACTCCTTGGTCATATTAAAAGTACAAACTAGCACTGCTGTTGACATTTTGCTATTACTGCAGTGAAGTCTTGAGTGCACCTGTGAAACGCATAGATGAAATTCTTGCACTTCCGCATTCAGCGGGTGAATTCAAGAACCAGGAGCTTCCTCCATCTGATGATGATTCATGGTTATATGGTGGGGAAGATGAATTGAATGCTGCACTTCAGGAGAGGCAAAATGAAATGGAACTTTACAATTTGAAACATAAGAAGAAACAAAAGAAAAAAGAGCAGC